>NC_142776.1:19931391-20231391 GCF_988280905.1 Pimephales promelas | reverse complement strand
ATTAATGCTAAAATGCAATCTGAATATTGGCCTCGCTGCTTTAATTATAGCGGAGAGAGAGTTCTTAAATACACCCAGATGCCCCTCGTCACCAGCAGGAAGGTCCACGTGTCCTCAGGAGATACTTAAACAGTCGTATTTTGGCTTGATACAGAGAGATTCGAATGGTTATTAAGAAAGACTTAGCCCAGCTACTGACTAGAGTGAAGATACACCGTAATTTATGATATCATTGTGCGCTTTCTTTGCTCAAATGTACTGGTGCAATTCTCCTGCTTCTCCAAACCTATAGAAATGAGCTGGAAACCGAAACAAGCCGGTGCAGAATGGCACACGCGCAGGAGAACGAACACTTCCCTAGACAGATAGGAGGGCTCGTCCGGCAGCCATTGTTTTTATTATGTGCAATTTCATGGTGACATAATTGGTGCTGTCCGTGTCCACGGCTGAGGACATTTGATGCTCATTTATTAAGTAGCTCTCCGGCTTCTCCCTAATCTCTTTGTTCAGGACAGACAAATTACATTTCTCATGCTGAGCCTGAACCCAGGGGATCCAAACCTTCACAGCCTCCGTCTCTTTAATTAGCCCTCCAATGTGGGGTGGCGTCGCAGGCTTGCAATTACTATTACAGTAGCCTGAAACCCCTTCGTAACTTGAGGTAAGACGTGGAAAGCAAATTGCCCCCCCTAGAATGTTTAAAAAACAAAAGGAAGGAGAATGTTAGGGTGGAAAAAGTTTGCCATGACTGTCTGTGAAAGCAGAACGCCGGCACTTGGATGTTGGGATAATTGTCTCGGCTGCGCAAGAACTTAGCACTCTAGGGACTGTGGCACATCATTGTTAAAAATGAGACAAAAAGAAACTAACTTCACAATATGTGCTTAAAATGCAGAGGAAATAGGGCAGCAGATGGGTTTGAAAGCCCTTGCTGATCAATAAGTTTAGGGGGGCTTTAGCATGTGACAGAAGAATGGAGTATGTTATTTAAGAGGACATGCAATTTTTATGACTCTATTTGAAAGCTATTTTGAGTGATTTCAGAGAAGTTGTAAGACTGATTAAGTCATTTATTTATTAAGTTATTTATAGTATTTATTATTTTTTGACTGGTTGTCATTTTTTGTGTGGCTAACAGGTCTCTTCTCTCTCTCTCTCTCTTTGTTCTTCAGGTGTGTTAGGACGTAGGTGTTGCTCAAAGCAGGATGTGTGCCTTCATTTCAGCCCCTTGCTCATTGTCACAAAAGACCTTTTGGATCGGACCCCATCCCACTCCTTTCCTCAAAGCTCCGCTACTTTGAACCAGAGCGCCAAACTCAGGCTTGAGCTTCACCTTGACCTGCAATAGTCAGAGTCTCCCCTTTCATTCAATTCTCGCCCTTTACTCTAAACTCCTTTCTCGTGGATGGAAAATACCCATGAGGAGGAACACTGAGGACTCCATGAACTGACCTAGGCGAGACCTCTGATCCCGAGGGACTCAAAGACTGACACAGAGAGAAACCAGCCGGAGGATGTTGTTTTGGGGTACAAAGAGACAGGAGGGTGAAATTAAAATGACAAACGAAGCTGATCCACTGCAGCGTTTTTTGAATCTGCTTTCATAACACTTGTTTGAAAATTTAGTGGGGGAATACTGACTTTCTTTTTTTCCTTTACATTTTTGTCCTACCTTGTCTATTTCTCCTTTTCTTCACAACATGGTATCTTCTCTTTCTATATTTTAGATGTTGTAAAGGGAATGTGTTTCTTTTCGGATGATATAAAAATCCTGAAGACTGGGTTCAAAGAAGTATCCGTGGCTTTTTTGTGGAAATCAAATCATGAACACTCTTGGTGTATTTGTAAAACTACCATGTACAGTATGTATGCATGTAAATGTTTTTGTCCCATTGTGGCTACCGTACATACTACACACAGCAGCTAACCCTGTTTCCTTTCCCTCCAACCTAAAAACACACAACAAACAAAAAAAATGAAGCTCATAGCTGTCAACCTATAAATGCAGAATGAGAGAGAAATCTATTTGTGATATTTTCAGAGACATTTGCTCCAATATGGTGTATTTAATTAATAAAAAAATGAGATTAAAAACATTCCTTTTTTAATCCTATTTACAACATTCACTGTATTTCTGTGTCAAAGATTCTTAATGTGAAATTTGGCTTAAAGTACTCATGTGAAAAGTGTTTTTAGGTTTATTGAAGTATGTGGACTACTGTATGTGTTTTAAGCACCATGTATTTACACTCTACATCCAATTTTCTATCCGGAGACTAACGGGTTTTGTATGATCGCAGTAATTCATCTTGCTGAGTTTCTCTCGAGAACGGTGCTCATTAGCAAAACTGCTTTTTTTTATGAAAAAAAAAAACATGGCGCCATCGTGGACCATCTATCCATCC
This sequence comes from Pimephales promelas, assembly GCF_988280905.1. NCBI lineage: Eukaryota > Metazoa > Chordata > Actinopteri > Cypriniformes > Leuciscidae > Pimephales > Pimephales promelas. Next base: position 20,228,986 of record NC_142776.1, on the reverse strand, counting down.
CTTAATTATCTGTCTGTGTTCTTATGCCGCAATTATAAATGCAGATGACGGGGTGGATAATTGAACATGGATAAACATGTATACTTTCTTCTCTTTTCATATGAACATGCTATTCATTCCACGGTCCTTGTAGCGGATGAGGACGGGGGGGCGGAAATGCCCCTTTGAAGATTCAATTACCGCAGGGGGAGAGAAAGGTGTTGCAGCTTTTCGGGCCCGGACTGAATGGGCTATTTGCAGAACAAATCGGTGTTTGAAGCTGTTGCTCGACTTAATGGGTATGAAGAGGGTCTGATTTGCATTCCCAGAATGCCCTGTTATAATCCGCACTCAGTTGTCAGACAGGTGGACAGGGAGCATGGTGACAATTTTACATCGTATCCATCATTTTTAAAGCACTTTATTCCAGCCTGTGGCAAGGTCTAAAACTATCTTCATTAAATCGCAAAGATCATACACTTCTAAATCAAAAAAAATCATACACTTTTAAAAATAAAGCTTCCAAAAAGTTTTTTTTAAAAAATTACAGCGATGTCATACATACAGTACTCCAAAAGAACCTTTCAGTGAGCTATTCTTAGCCATGTTTTTTGAACCATGAAAAAAAGAACCATGTTTTTTACTTTCTACTAATTATTAGTAACTTTGCAACAACATGTCAATTAACTCTCACTAACTAATAAGGTAGAATGACGTAGTTGCAAAGTTACTTATAGTCAGTAGAATGTCTGTTTGAGGACCCTAAAAAAAGTTAGCAGATATTAAGCACGCTAATTCAGTTAGTTGACATGGTTGCAAAGTTACTTATATTTAGTAAGTGGACTACCAAAATGTTACCCATTTTATAATCTAAAGAACCTTTTTCCACTATAAAGAACGTTTGTTGAAGGTTCTTCATGGAACAATCAATATCAAATTTGCTAATAAGAACCTTTATTATTATCAATCTATAGATGTGTAGTTGAGGAGATCTCACTACAAAAACATTTTATCGGTACTGACCTGAAGTGATTCAACACGGTCATATGTTATTGCTGAGAATATATATTTCCGATTTTTAAAACATCTGTTGCTCAAACCTTGTTGAGTGAGATGTTGAAGAACACTATAGAGCTACATTGTGAGAGCGTGAAACATCTCGATGCAGCGTGTACAGTTATTTTGTGGAAATACACTTTGAATGCGTTTATTAAAGCAATATCGAAAGTGTAGTCATAACAGGTGCAAGAGTTTGCCTTTTTTCTCAGTGCAACAGGTTTTCAAATTAGCCGTTCTAAAAACACAGCCATCTCCTAAGTGCTTTAGCAGAGTTTCCCTCACTTGTAAAACTCGAGGAATGTCTTTTGGTCTCTTTTGTAGAAAGACTCAAGCTGAAGTACATTTAAATAACTCTCAACCAAACGATTCCAGAGGAAAATCATAGAGCTCCAAATGCTTTTTGTGTGTGTGTGTGTGTGTGTGTGTGTGTTTGTGAGTTGAAAAGACACACAGTCTTGTTGCAAACCCATAACAGTTGTCTGCTGATCAGTTCAAATGCTAATCTAACCTTCGAGTTTAAAAGTGTCCTCTAGTTATTTTTACTATATGGTGCCGCTAATGTGTAACGGATACAGGATCTCTAAAATACTTTTGTGAGCAACAGGTGATTGTAGTCTAACAACAGTTGGTGTTGGACAACAGCTCTTCTAATTTCAGCAGAAGTAACAGTTGTGATAATAATTACATTGGTTGTGATGATTATAACATATTGTCATTACTTTCAAGTTATATTTAGACATGTGTTATACTGTGCGTAACATGAAAGCAGCTAGCTTGTTTCACTGGAACAAAGGTCAGACTCACATCTGTTCAAGTAATTTAGTGTTTTAACTGCAAACACGAGGGCCATGTATGTGACAATTATCTGCTAATGTTAAAGCAATTACCAGAGTAAATTGATCCTAATAAATGGAAATGAATTCAAGATTTCTCCAGCATTCATGTTTTTCCAATTAAAATGTTCTCACGTGAAAGGGCTTTGTTGTGAAATTATATATATATATATATATATACTATCTTTTTGTATATCTTTTTGATATATTTAATACATATACTGTATATCATCTATCTTTTCGGTATCTTTTAGCTCAGCCGAGCTGTGAATGTTGTCTTTAGAACAATAATTCTGTACAGAATGCAATTTAAAGTAAAAAAAAAAAATGTTTCATATGTTTATAATATAATGTATTTTATCTTTAGCTCTTTATTGCTGTACTTCAAATGTGGCGTGGATGAGTAATGTTAAAGTGAAACTTTCATGTTTTCCTCTCCCAGCGCAAAACTCGATGAATGGTAGATAGATAGTGAGCGACATATTTCAAAAAACGTAATTTCTCCACTCATAATCCATATGTCAGATGTGGCTTTGACGTGGGGCAGAAGAAGGCAAGTTAATGGAGCTAAGCCACCACAATGAAGCCAAACAAATGGCTTTTCTGCTCAGGGAGAAACAGGTCATAGCTTCTCTTTGATTCAAAATGTTTGTTATGTAGAACATAGGGCTAGTGAGGAGATAAAGAGTTTAATTAGAATTTGGAGTCAAATTATTGGTCAGGGGTGGATAGTTTAAACAACATATAGTTGGACATACATGGAGACAATAACATTCCTGATGTTCCTGTTGAAAGATGTGAAAGAGAGAGAGAGAGAGAGAGAGAGAGAGAGAGAGAGAGAGAGAGAGAGAGAGAGAGAATATTTGCAGCAAATGAATAGGCTTTGACATGTATGGGCCTGTAATGCTGTGATATCTGAACGGGTCACAGCTCGCTCGTTGAAGACAGGATACATACAGAATAAAAGAAAAAGGATTAAGTACAGGAAGTAAAAAATAATAATAATAAAAAGAAAAAAAATTCCTTTGATGGGTGCTGAGATTGTGCTATATTGTTCTGTGAATAGAGGTGTGCAGTATTTTGGAAGTGTCTGTGTGGGGACCATGCAAGATACACTCACCTAAAGGATTATTAGGAACACCATGCTAATACTGTGTTTGACCCCCTTTCGCCTTCAGAACTTCCTTAATTCTACTCGGCATTGATTCAACAAGGTGCTGAAAGCATTCTTTAGAAATGTTGACCCATATTGATAGGATAGCATCTTGCAGTTGATGGAGATTTTTGGGATGCACATCCAGGGCATGAAGCTACCGTTCCTTCACATCCCAAAGATGCTCTATTGGGTTGAGATCTGGTGACTGTGGTGGCTATTTTAGTACAGTGAACTCATTGTCATGTTCAAGAAAACAATTTAAAATGATTCAAACTTTGTGACATGGTGCATTATCCTGCTGGAAGTAGCCATAAGAGGATGGGTACATGGTGGCCATAAAGGGATTGACATGGTCAGAAACAATACTCAGGTAGGCTGTGGCATATAAATGATGCCCAATTGGCACTAAGGGGCTTAAAGTGTGCCAAGACACGCAACAATGCATGATGGATCCATGTTTTCATTCTGTTTACACCAAATTCTGACTCTACCATCTGAATGTCTCAACAGAAACCAAGACTCATCAGACCAAGCAACATGTTCAGTCTTCAATTGTCCAATTTTGGTGAGCTCTTGCAAATTGTAGCCTCTTTTTCCTATTTGTAGTGAAGATGAGTGGTACTCGGTGGGGTCTTTTGCTGTTGTAGCCCATCCGCCTTAAGGTTGTGCCTGTTGTGGGTTCACAAATGCTTTGCTGCATACATCGGTTGTAACGAGTGGTTATTTCAGTCAAAGTTGCTCTTCTATCAGCTTGAATCAGTCGTCCCCTTCCCCTCTGACCTCTAGCATCAACAAGGCATTTTTGCTCACAGGACTGCCACATACTGGATGTTTTTCCATTTTCACACTATTCTTTGTAAACCCTAGAAATGGTTGTGCGTAAAAATCCCAGTAACTGAGCAGATTGTGAAATACTCAGACCAACCCATCTGGCACCAACAACCATGCCACAATCAAAATTGATTAAATCACCTTTCTTTCCCATTCTGACATTCAGTTTGAAGTTCAGGAGATTGTCTTGATCAGGACCACACCACTAAATGCATTGATGCTACTGCCATGTGATTGGTTGATTAGATAATTGCATTAATGAGAAATTGAACAGGCCTATAATAATCCTTCAGGTGAGTGTATGTACTGTATATATAGAAGACTGCTGATTCTTTTTGAAAGAAAAAAGAAAAAAAAAACAACAACAACAAACAAACAGATAAAATAACTTTTATTTAGACAGATCACCGTACAAAGTGCATGCACGGTTTGTGCTTCTTGCTCGATTAACTTAAAGGGTTAGTTCACCCAAAAATGAAAATTAAGTCATTAATTACTCACCCCCATGCTGTACCAACCCCGTAAGACCTTCGTTCGTCTTCGGAACACAAATGAAGATAATTTTGATTAAATTTGAGAGCTGTATAACTACCACATTGGCTCCTAAGGGACTGCCTCTTGACGGCCCAAAAAGTCAATGAAGAAAGTGTTTAAATATCCCAAGTGACTACCGTGGCTCAACTATATGTTTATCAAGCGACGCGAATACTTTTTGTGCGAAAAAACAAACAAAAATAACGAGTTTATTCGACTATTTCTTTTCTTCCTTGTAGGCCAGAACGAGACTTCCTTATAGATTTCCATGACGCATGCGCGAGAATTGCGATCTGAAGTAGTGTAAGCTGGTGTAAGCAGATCGCAAATCTCGCGCATGCGTCGTGGAAATCTAAGGAATTCTCGTTCTGGCCTACAAGGAAGAAAAGAAATAGTCGAATAAACGCGTAATTTTTGTTTGTTTTTTCGCACAAAAAGTATTCGCGTGATGATATGATATCTCAGCTCTGGAAGGGTCTAGAGCCTCCATTGTTGCACTCAGGTCTAAGTCTCGTGGCCCTCTGTCAGAATCCAGAGTTTTGAGAAGATTGGGGATACTTAATTTTTTGCCCCAAAAAAAACGTAAGGGGTAACACTGTCGTTTTTTTTTTTTTTACGGGTCGAAATTTTGAGTTTCGATATCTCAGCACTGGAAGGGTCTAAACCTCCATTGTTGCACTCAGGTCTATGTCTCATGGCCCTCTATCAGAATCCAGAGTTTTGAGAAGATTGGGGATACTAAATTTTTCGCCCAAAAAAAAAAAAAAACGTAAGGGGTAACACTGTCGTTTTTTTTTTCTGGTCGAAATTTTTAATTTCGATATCTCAGCTCTGGAAGGGTCTAGAGCCTCCATTGTTGCACTCAGGTCTAAGTCTCATGGCCCTCTATCAGAATCCAGAGTTTTGAGAAGATTGGGGATACTTAATTTTTCACCCCCCAAAAAAAAACCGTAAGGGGTAACACTGTCGTTTTATTTTCTGGTCGAAATTTTGAATTTCGATATCTCAGCTCTGAAAGGGTCTAGCCTCCATTGTTGCACTCAGGTATAAGTCTCATGGCCCTCTATCAGAATCCAGAGTTTTGAGAAGATTGGGGATACTTAATTTTTCGCCCCCAAAAAAAAACGTAAGGGGTAACACTGTCGTTTTTTTTTTCTGGTCGAAATTTTGATTTTCGATATCTCAGCTCTGGAAGGGTCTAGAGCCTCCATTGTTGCACTCAGGTCTAAGTCTCATGGCCCTCTATCAGAATCCAGAGTTTTGAGAAGATTGGGGATACTTCATTTTTCGCCCAAAAAAAAAAAACGTAAGGGGTAACACTGTCGTTTTTTTTACGGGTCGAAATTTTGATTTTCGATATCTCAGCTCTGGAAGGGTTTAGAGCTCTATTGTTGCACTCAGGTCTAAGTCTCATGGCCCTCTATCAGAATCCAGAGTTTTGAGAAGATTGGGGATACTTAATTTTTCGCCCCCCCAAAAAAAACGTAAGGGGTAACACTGTCGTTTTTTTTTTTCGGGTCGAAATTTTGATTTTCGATATCTCAGCTCTGGAAGGGTCTAGAGCCTCCATTGTTGCACTCAGGTCTAAGTCTCATGGCCCTCTATCAGAATCCAGAGTTTCGAGAAGATTGGGGATACTTAATTTTTCGCCCAAAAAAAAAAAACGTAAGGGGTAACACTGTCGTTTTTTTTTTTCGGGTCGAAATTTTGATTTTCGATATCTCAGCTCTGGAAGAGTCTAGAGCCTCCATTGTTGCACTCAGGTCTAAGTCTCATGGCCCTCTATCAGAATCCAGAGTTTCGAGAAGATTGGGGATACTTAATTTTTCGCCCCCCCAAAAAAAACGTAAGGGTTAACACTGTCGTGTTTTTTTCGGGTCGAACTTTTGATTTTCGATATCTCAGCTCTGGAAGGGTCTAGAGCCTCCATTGTTGCACTCAGGTCTAAGTCTCGTGGCCCTCTATCAGAATCCAGAGTTTTGAGAAGATTGGGGATACTAAATTTTTCGCCCAAAAAAAAAAACGTAAGGACACTGTCGTTTTTTTTCAGGTCGAAATTTTGATTTTCGATATCTCAGCTCTAGAAGGGTCTAGAGCCTCCATTTTTGCACTCAGGTTTAAGTCTCATGGCCCTCTATCAGAATCCAGAGTTTTGAGAAGATTGGAGAAACTTCATTTTTCACCTGAAAAAAAAAAAAAAAACGAAAGGGGTACCACTGTCGTTTTTTTTTTTCGGGTCGAAATTTTGAGTTTCCATATCTCAGCTCTGGAAGGGTCTAGAGCCTCCATTTTTGCACTCAAGTCTAAGTCTCATGGCCCTCTATCAGAATCCAGAGTTTTGAGAAGATTGGGGATACTAAATTTTTCGCCCAAAAAAAACAAAACGTAAGGGGTAACACTGTCGTTTTTTTTTCTGGTCGAAATTTTTAATTTCGATATCTCAGCTCTGGAAGGGTCTAGAGCCTCCATTGTTGCACTCAGGTCTAAGTCTCATGGCCCTCTATCAGAATCCAGAGTTTTGAGAAGATTGGGGATACTTAATTTTTCGCCCAAAAAAAAAAACGTAAGGGGTAACACTGTCGTTTTTTTTTCTGGTCGAAATTTTGAATTTCGATATCTCAGCTCTGGAAGGGTCTAGAGCCTCCATTGTTGCACTCAGGTCTATGTCTCATGGCCGTCTATCAGAATCCAGAGTTTTGAGAAGATTGGGGATACTTAATTTTTTGCCAAAAAAAAATGTAAGGGGTAAAACTGTCGTTTTTTTTTTCTGGTTGAAATTTTGATTTTCGATATCTCAGCTCTGGAAGGGTCTAGAGCCTCCATTGTTGCACTCAGGTCTAAGTCTCATGGCCCTCTATCAGAATCCAGAGTTTTGAGAAGATTGGGGATACTTAATTTTTCGCCCCCAAAAAAAACATAAGGGTTTCACTGTCGTTTTTTTTTTCTGGTCGAAATTTTGATTTTCGATATCTCAGCTCTAGAAGGGTCTAGAGCCTCCATTTTTGCACTCAGGTTTAAGTCTCATGGCCCTCTATCAGAATCCAGAGTTTTGAGAAGATTGGGGATACTTAATTTTTCGCCCCCCAAAAAAAACCGTAAGGGGTAACACTGTCGTTTTTTTTTCGGGTCGAAATTTTGATTTTCGATATCTCAGCTCTGGAAGGGTCTAGAGCCTCCATTTTTGCACTCAAGTCTAAGTCTCATGGCCCTCTATCAGAATCCAGAGTTTTGAGAAGATTGGGGATACTAAATTTTTCGCCCAAAAAAAAAAAAAAACGTAAGGGGTAACACTGTCGATTTTTTTTCTGGTCGAAATTTTGAATTTCGATATCTCAGCTCTGGAAGGGTCTAGAGCCTCCATTGTTGCACTCAGGTCTATGTCTCATGGCCCTCTATCAGAATCCAGAGTTTTGAGAAGATTGGGGATACTTAATTTTTCGCCCCCAAAAAAAACCCGTAAGGGGTAACACTGTCGTTTTTTTTTTTTTCTGGTCGAAATTTTGATTTTCTATATCTCAGCTCTGGAAGGGTCTAGAGCCTCCATTGTTGCACTCAGGTCTAAGTCTCATGGCCCTCTATCAGAATCCAGAGTTTTGAGAAGATTGGGGATACTTAATTTTTCGCCCAAAAAAAAAAAAAAACGAAAGGGGTACCACTGTCGTTTTTTTTTTCGGGTCGAAATTTTTAATTTCGATATCTCAGCTCTGGAAGCGTTTAGAGCCTCCATTGTTGCACTCAGGTCTAAGTCTCATGGCCCTCTATCAGAATCCAGAGTTTTGAGAAGATTGGGGATACTTAATTTTTCGCCCCAAAAAAAAAAACGTAAGGGGTAACACTGTCGTTTTTTTTTCGGGTCGAAATTTTGAATTTAGATATCTCAGCTCTGGAAGGGTCTAGAGCCTCCATTGTTGCACTCAGGTCTATGTCTCATGGCCGTCTATCAGAATCCAGACTTTTGAGAAGATTGGGGATACTTAATTTTTCGCCCCCCCAAAAAAACGTAAGGGGTAACACTGTCGTTTTTTTTTTTCTGGTTGAAATTTTGATTTTCGATATCTCAGCTCTGGAAGGGTCTAGAGCCTCCATTGTTGCACTCAGATCTAAGTCTCATGGCCCTCTATCAGAATCCAGAGTTTTGAGAAGATTGGGGATACTTAATTTTTCGCCCAAAAAAAAAACGTAAGGGGTAACACTGTCGTTTTTTTTTTTCTGGTCGAAATTTTGATTTTCGATATCTCAGCTCTAGAAGGGTCTAGAGCCTCCATTTTTGCACTCAGGTTTAAGTATCATGGCCCTCTATCAGAATCCAGAGTTTTGAGAAGATTGGAGAAACTTCATTTTTCACCTGAAAAAAAAAAAAAAAAACGAAAGGGGTACCACTGTCGTTTTTTTTTTCGGGTCGAAATTTTGAGTTTCGATATCTCAGGTCTGGAAGGGTCTAGAGCCTCCATTGTTGCACTCAGGTCTATGTCTCATGGCCCTCTATCAGAATCCAGAGTTTTGAGAAGATTGGGGATACTTCATTTTTCGCCCAAAAAAAAAACGTAAGGGGTAACACTGTCGGTTTTTTTTTCTGGTCGAAATTTTGAATTTCGATATCTCAGCTCTGGAAGGGTCTAGAGCCTCCATTGTTGCACTCAGGTCTAAGTCTCATGGCCCTCTATCAGAATCCAGAGTTTTGAGAAGATTAGGGATTCTTAATTTTTCGCCCCCCAAAAAAAAAAACGTAAGGGGTAACACTGTCGTTTTTTTTACAGGTCGAAATTTTGATTTTCGATATCTCAGCTCTGGAAGGGTTTAGAGCCTCCATTGTTGCACTCAGGTCTAAGTCTCATGGCCCTCTATCAGAATCCAGAGTTTTGAGAAGATTGGGGATAATTAATTTTTCGCCCCCCAAAAAAAAAAAACGTAAGGGGTAACACTGTCGTTTTTTTTTTGGGTCGAACTTTTGATTTTCGATATCTCAGCTCTGGAAGGGTCTAGAGCCTCCATTGTTGCACTCATGTCTAAGTCTCATGGCCCTCTATCAGAATCCAGAGTTTTGAGAAGATTGGGGATCCTAAATTTTTCGCCCAAAAAAAAAAAAACGTAAGGGGTAACACTGTCGTTTTTTTTTTCAGGTCGAAATTTTGATTTTCGATATCTCAGCTCTGGAAGGGTCTAGAGCCTCCATTGTTGCACTCAGATCTAAGTCTCATGGCCCTCTATCAGAATCCAGAGTTTTGAGAAGATTGGGGATACTTAATTTTTCGCCCAAAAAAAAAAACGTAAGGGGTAACACTGTCGTTTTTTTTTTCTGGTCGAAATTTTGATTTTCGATATCTCAGCTCTAGAAGGGTCTAGAGCCTCCATTTTTGCACTCAGGTTTAAGTATCATGGCCCTCTATCAGAATCCAGAGTTTTGAGAAGATTGGAGAAACTTCATTTTTCACCTGAAAAAAAAAAAACAAAACGAAAGGGGTACCACTGTCGTTTTTTTTTTCGGGTCGAAATTTTGAGTTTCGATATCTCAGCTCTGGAAGGGTCTAGAGCCTCCATTGTTGCACTCAGGTCTAAGTCTCATGGCCCTCTATCAGAATCCAGAGTTTTGAGAAGATTGGGGATACTTAATTTTTCGCCCAAAAAAAAAACATAAGGGTTTCACTGTCGTTTTTTTTTTTTCTGGTCGAAATTTTGATTTTCGATATCTCAGCTCTAGAAGGGTCTAGAGCCTCCATTTTTGCACTCAGGTTTAAGTCTCATGGCCCTCTATCAGAAACCAGAGTTTTGAGAAGATTGGAGAAACTTCATTTTTCACCTGAAAAAAAAAAAAAAAACGAAAGGGGTACCACTGTCGTTTTTTTTTTTCGGGTCGAAATTTTGAGTTTCCATATCTCAGCTCTGGAAGGGTCTAGAGCCTCCATTTTTGCACTCAAGTCTAAGTCTCATGGCCCTCTATCAGAATCCAGAGTTTTGAGAAGATTGGGGATACTAAATTTTTCGCCCAAAAAAAACAAAACGTAAGGGGTAACACTGTCGTTTTTTTTTTCTGTTCGAAATTTTTAATTTCGATATCTCAGCTCTGGAAGGGTCTAGAGCCTCCATTGTTGCACTCAGGTCTAAGTCTCATGGCCCTCTACCAGAATCCAGAGTTTTGAGAAGATTGGGGATACTTAATTTTTCGCCCAAAAAAAAAAAAAAAACGTAAGGGGTAACACTGTCGTTTTTTTTTCTGGTCGAAATTTTGAATTTCGATGTCTCAGCTCTGGAAGGGTCTAGAGCCTCCATTGTTGCACTCAGGTCTATGTCTCATGGCCGTCTATCAGAATCCAGAGTTTTGAGAAGATTGGGGATACTTAATTTTTCGCCCAAAAAAAAAATGTAAGGGGTAACACTGTCGTTTTTTTTTCTGGTTGAAATTTTGATTTTCGATATCTCAGCTCTGGCAGGGTCTAGAGCCTCCATTGTTGCACTCAGGTCTAAGTCTCATGGCCCTCTATCAGAATCCAGAGTTTTGAGAAGATTGGGGATACTTAATTTTTCGCCCAAAAAAAAAACATAAGGGGTAACACTGTCGTTTTTTTTTTCTGGTCGAAATTTTGAGTTTCGACATCTCAGCTCTGGAAGGGTCTAGAGCCTCCATTGTTGCACTCAGGTCTATGTGTTATGGCCCTCTATCAGAATCCAGAGTTTTGAGAAGATTGGGGATACTTAATTTTTCGCCCCAAAAAAAAAAAACGTAAGGGGTAACACTGTCGGTTTTTTTTCTGGTCGAAATTTTGATTTTCGATATTTCAGCTCTAGAAGGGTCTAGAGCCTCCATTTTTGCACTCAGGTTTAAGTCTCATGGCCCTCTATCAGAATCCAGAGTTTTGAGAAGATTGGAGAAACTTCATTTTTCACCTGAAAAAAAAAAAACGAAAGGGGTACCACTGTCGTTTTTTTTTTTTTTCGGGTCGAAATTTTGAATTCCAATATCTCAGCTTTGGAAGGGTCAAGAGCCTCAATTTTTGCACTCAAGTCTAAGTCTCATGGCCCTCTATCAGAATCCAGAGTTTTGAGAAGATTGGGGATACTAAATTTTTCGCCCAAAAAAAAAACAAAACGTAAGGGGTAACACTGTCGTTTTTTTTTCTGGTCGAAATTTTTAATTTCGATATCTCAGCTCTGGAAGGGTCTAGAGCCTCCATTGTTGCACTCAGGTCTAAGTCTCATGGCCCTCTATCAGAATCCAGAGTTTTGAGAAGATTGGAGAAACTTCATTTTTCACCTGAAAAAAAAAAAACGAAAGGGGTACCACTGTCGTTTTTTTTTTTTTCGGGTCGAAATTTTGAATTCCAATATCTCAGCTTTGGAAGGGTCAAGAGCCTCAATTTTTGCACTCAAGTCTAAGTCTCATGGCCCTCTATCAGAATCCAGAGTTTTGAGAAGATTGGGGATACTAAATTTTTCGCCCAAAAAAAAACAAAACGTAAGGGGTAACACTGTCGTTTTTTTTTCTGGTCGAAATTTTTAATTTCGATATCTCAGCTCTGGAAGGGTCTAGAGCCTCCATTGTTGCACTCAGGTCTAAGTCTCATGGCCCTCTATCAGAATCCAGAGTTTTGAGAAGATTGGGGATACTTAATTTTTCGCCCAAAAAAAAAAACGTAAGGGGTAACACTGTCGTTTTTTTTTCTGGTCGAAATTTTTAATTTCGATATCTCAGCTCTGGAAGGGTCTAGAGCCTCCATTGTTGCACTCAGGTCTAAGTCTCATGGCCCTCTATCAGAATCCAGAGTTTTGAGAAGATTGGGGATACTTAATTTTTCGCCCAAAAAAAAAAACGTAAGGGGTAACACTGTCTTTTTTTTTCGGGTCGAAATTTTGAATTTCAATATCTCAGCTCTGGAAGGGTCTAGAGCCTTCATTGTTGCACTCAGGTCTATGTCTCATGGCCCTCTATCAGAATCCAGAGTTTTGAGAAGATTGGGGATACTTAATTTTTCGGCCAAAAAAAAAAAACGTAAGGGGTAACACTGTCGTTTTTTTTTTTCGGGTCGAAATTTTGATTTTCGATATCTCAGCTCTGGAAGGGTCTAGAGCCTCCATTGTTGCACTCAGGTCTAAGTCTCGTGGCCCTCTATCAGAATCCAGAGTTTTGAGAAGATTGGGGATACTTAATTTTTTGCCCCAAAAAAAACGTAAGGGGTAACACTGTGGTTTTTTTTTACGGGTCAAAATTTTGAGTTTCGATATCTCAGCACTGGAAGGGTCTAGAGCCTCCATTGTTGCACTCAGGTCTATGTCTCATGGCCCTTTATCAGAATCCAGAGTTATGAGAAGATTGGGGATACTAAATTTTTCGCCCAAAAAAAAAGGGGTAACACTGTCGTTTTTTTTTTCGGGTCGAAATTTTGAATTTCGATATCTCAGCTCTGGAAGGGTCTAGAGCCTCCATTGTTGCACTCAGGTCTATGTCTCATGGCCGTCTATCAGAATCCAGAGTTTTGAGAAGATTGGGGATACTTAATTTTTCGCCAAAAAAAATGTAAGGGGTAACACTGTCGTTTTTTTTTTCTGGTTGAAATTTTGATTTTCGATATCTCAGCTCTGGAAGGGTCTAGAGCCTCCATTGTTGCACTCAGGTCTATGTCTCATGGCCCTCTTTCAGAATCCAGAGTTTTGAGAAGATTGGGGATACTTAATTTTTCGCCCAAAAAAAAAAAAACGAAAGGGGTACCACTGTCGTTTTTTTTTTTTCGGGTCGAAATTTTGAATTTCGATATCTCAGCTCTGGAAGGGTCTAGAGCCTCCATTGTTGCACTCAGGTCTATGTCCCATGGCCCTCTATCAGAATTCAGAGTTTTGAGAAGATTGGGGATACTTAATTTTTCGCCCAAAAAAAAAAAACGTAAGGGGTAACACTGTCGTTTTTTTTTCTGGTCGAAATTTTGAATTTAGATATCTCAGCTCTGGAAGGGTCTAGAGCCTCCATTGTTGCACTCAGGTCTATGTCTCATTGCTGTCTATCAGAATCCAGAGTTTTGAGAAGATTGGGGATACTTAATTTTTCGCCCCCCAAAAAAATGTAAGGGGTAACACTGTCATTTTTTTTTCTGGTTGAAATTTTGATTTCGATATCTCAGCTCTGGAAGGGTCTAGAGCCTCCATTGTTGCACTCAGGTCTAAGTCTCATGGCCCTCTATCAGAATCCAGAGTTTTGAGAAGATTGGCGATACTTAATTTTTCGCCCAAAAAAAAAAACGTAAGGGGTAACACTGTCGGGTTTTTTTTCTGGTCGAAATTTTTAATTTCGATATCTCAGCTCTGGAAGGGTCTAGAGCCTTCATTGTTGCACTCAGGTCTAAGTCTCATGGCCCTCTATCAGAATCCAGAGTTTTGAGAAGATTGGGGATACTTAATTTTTCGCCCAAAAAAAAAAAAAAAAACGTAAGGGGTAACACTGTCGTTTTTTTTTTTCGGGTCGAAATTTTGAGTTTCGATATCTCAGCTCTGGAAGGGTCTAGAGCCTCCATTGTTGCACTCAGGTCTATGTCTCATGGCCCTCTATCAGAATCCAGAGTTTTGAGAAGATTGGGGATACTTCATTTTTCGCCCAAAAAAAAAAAAAACGTAAGGGGTAACACTGTCGTTTTTTTTTTCTGGTCAAAATTTTGATTTTTGATATCTCAGCTCTGGAAGGGTCTAGAGCCTCCATTGGTGCACTCAGGTCTAAGTCTCATGGCCCTCTATCAGAATCCAGAGTTTTGAGAAGACTGGGGATACTTAATTTTTCGCCCCCCCAAAAAAAAAAACGTAAGGGGTAACACTGTCGGGTTTTTTTTCTGGTCGAAATTTTTGATTTCGATATCTCAGCTCTGGAAGGGTCTAGAGCCTCCATTGTTGCACTCAGGTCTAAGTCTCATGGCCCTCTATCAGAATCTAGAGTTTTGAGAAGATTGGGGATACTTAATTTTTCGCCCAAAAAAAAAAAACGTAAGGGGTAACACTGTCGTTTTTTTCTGGTCGAAATTTTTAATTTCGATATCTCAGCTCTGGAAGGGTTTAGAGCCTCCATTGTTGCACTCAGGTCTAAGTCTCATGGCCCTCTATCAGAATCCAGAGTTTTGAGAAGATTGGGGATACTTAATTTTTCACCCCAAAAAAAAACGTAAGGGGTAACACTGTCGTTTTTTTTTCGGGTCGAAATTTTGATTTTCGATATCTCAGCTCTGGAACGGTCTAGAGCCTCCATTTTTGCACTCAAGTCTAAGTCTCATGGCCCTCTATCAGAATCCAGAGTTTTGAGAAGATTGGGGATACTAAATTTTTCGCCCAAAAAAAAAAAAAAAACGTAAGGGGTAACACTGTCGTTTTTTTTTCTGGTCGAAATTTTGAATTTCGATATCTCAGCTCTGGAAGGGTCTAGAGCCTCCATTGTTGCACTCAGGTCTATGTCTCATGGCCCTCTATCAGAATCCAAAGTTTTGAGAAGATTGGGGATACTTAATTTTTCGCCCAAAAAAAAAAAAACGTAAGGGGTAACACTGTCGTTTTTTTTTTTTTTCTGGTCGAAATTTTGAATTTCGATATCTCAGCTCTGGAAGGGTCTAGAGCCTCCATTGTTGCACTCAGGTCTATGTCTCATGGCCCTCTATCAGAATTCAGAGTTTTGAGAAGATTGGGGATACTTAATTTTTCGCCCAAAAAAAAAACGTAAGGGGTAACACTGTCGTTTTTTTTTCTGGTCGAAATTTTGAATTTAGATCTCAGCTCTGGAAGGGTCTAGAGCCTCCATTGTTGCACTCAGGTCTATGTCTCATTGCCGTCTATCAGAATCCAGAGTTTTGAGAAGATTGGGGATACTTAATTTTTCGCCCCCCCAAAAAAAATGTAAGGGGTAACACTGTCGTTTTTTTTTCTGGTTGAAATTTTGATTTTCGATATCTCAGCTCTGGAAGGGTCTAGAGCCTCCATTGTTGCACTCAGGTCTAAGTCTCATGGCCCTCTATCAGAATCCAGAGTTTTGAGAAGATTGGGGATACTTAATTTTTCGCCCAAAAAAAAAAAAACGTAAGGGGTAACACTGTCGGTTTTTTTTTTCTGGTCGAAATTTTTAATTTCGATATCTCAGCTCTGGAAGGGTCTAGAGCCTTCATTGTTGCACTCAGGTCTAAGTGTCATGGCCCTCTATCAGAATCCGGAGTTTTGAGAAGATTGGGGATACTTAATTTTTCGCCCAAAAAAAAAAACGTAAGGGGTAACACTGTCGTTTTTTTTTTCGGGTCGAAATTTTTGAGTTTCGATATCTCAGCTCTGGAAGGGTCTAGAGCCTCCATTGTTGCACTCAGGTCTATGTCTCATGGCCCTCTATCAGAATCCAGAGTTTTGAGAAGATTGGGGATACTTCATTTTTCGCCCCCAAAAAAAAAACGTAAGGGGTAACACTGTCGTTTTTTTTTTCTGGTCGAAATTTTGAATTTCGATATCTCAGCTCTGGAAGGGTCTAGAGCCTCCATTGTTGCACTCAGGTTTAAGTCTCATGGCCCTCTATCAGAATCCAGAGTTTTGAGAAGATTAGGGATTCTTAATTTTTCGCCCCCCCAAAAAAACTTAAGGGGTAACACTGTCGTTTTTTTTACGGGTCGAAATTTTGATTTCCGATATCTCAGCTCTGGAAGGGTTTAGAGCCTCCATTGTTGCACTCAGGTCTAAGTCTCATGGCCCTCTATCAGAATCCAGAGTTTTGAGAAAATTGGGGATACTTAATTTTTCGCCCAAAAAAAAAACGTAAGGGGTAACACTGTCGTTTTTTTTTTCGGGTCGAAATTTTGATTTTTGATATCTCAGCTCTGGAAGGGTCTAGAGCCTCCATTGGTGCACTCAGGTCTAAATCTCATGGCCCTCTATCAGAATCCAGAGTTTTGAGAAGATTGGGGATACTTAATTTTTCGCCCCCAAAAAAAAAAACGTAAGGGGTAACACTGTCGTTTTTTTTTTCAGGTCGAAATTTTGATTTTCGATATCTCAGCTCTGGAAGGGTCTAGAGCCTCCATTGTTGCACTCAGGTCTATGTCTCATGGCCCTCTATCAGAATCCAGAGTTTTGAGAAGATTGGGGATACTTAATTTTTTACCCCCCAAAAAAACCGTAAGGGGTAACACTGTCGTTTTTTTTTCTGGTCGAAATTTTGAATTTCGATATCTCAGCTCTGGAAGGGTCTAGAGCCTCCATTGTTGCACTCAGGTCTAAGTCTCATGGCCCTCTATCAGAATCCAGAGTTTTGAGAAGATCGGGGATACTAAATTTTTCAGCCCAAAAAAAAACCGTAAGGGGTAACACTGTCGTTTTTTTTTTGGGTCGAAATTTTGATTTTCGATATCTCAGCTCTGGAAGGGTCTAGAGCCTCCATTGTTGCACTCAGGTCTAAGTCTCGTGGCCCTCTATCAGAATCCAGAGTTTTGAGAAGATTGGGGATACTTAATTTTTTGCCCCAAAAAAAACGTAAGGGGTAACACTGTCGTTTTTTTTTTTACGGGTCGAAATTTTGAGTTTCGATATCTCAGCACTGGAAGGGTCTAGAGCCTCCATTGTTGCACTCAGGTCTATGTCTCATGGCCCTTTATCAGAATCCAGAGTTTTGAGAAGATTGGGGATACTAAATTTTTCGCCCAAAAAAAAAAGGGGTAACACTGTCGTTTTTTTTTCGGGTCGAAATTTTGAATTTCGATATCTCAGCTCTGGAAGGGTCTAGAGCCTCCATTGTTGCACTCAGGTCTATGTCTCATGGCCCTCTATCAGAATTCAGAGTTTTGAGAAGATTGGGGATACTTCATTTTTCGCCCCAAAAACAAAAACGTAAGGGGTAACACTGTCGTTTTTTTTTTTCGGGTCGAAATTTTGAGTTTCGATATCTCAGCTCTGGAAGGGTCTAGAGCCTCCATTGTTGCACTCAGGTCTAAGTCTCATGGCCCTCTATCATAATCCAGAGTTTTGAGAAGATTGGGGATACTTAATTTTTCGCCCAAAAAAAAAAAAACGTAAGGGGTAACACTGTCGTTTTTTTTTCTGGTCGAAATTTTGAATTTCGATATCTCAGCTCTGGAAGGGTCTAGAGCCTCCATTGTTGCACTCAGGTCTATGTCTCATGGCCGTCTATCAGAATCCAGAGTTTTGAGAAGATTGGGGATACTTAATTTTTCGCCCAAAAAAAAAATGTAAGGGGTAACACTGTCGTTTTTTTTTCTGGTTGAAATTTTGATTTTCGATATCTCAGCTCTGGAAGGGTCTAGAGCCTCCATTGTTGCACTCAGGTCTAAGTCTCGTGGCCCTCTATCAGAATCCAGAGTTTTGAGAAGATTGGGGATACTTAATTTTTCGCCCCAAAAAAAAAACATAAGGGTTTCACTGTCATTTTTTTTTTTTCTGGTCGAAATTTTGATTTTCGATATCTCAGCTCTAGAAGGGTCTAGAGCCTCCATTTTTGCACTCAGGTCTAAGTCTCATGGCCCTCTATCAGAATCCAGAGTTTTGAGAAGATTGGAGAAACTTCATTTTTCACCTGAAAAAAAAAAAAAAAAACGAAAGGGGTACCACTGTCGTTTTTTTTTTTCGGGTCGAAATTTTGAGTTTCCATATCTCAGCTCTGGAAGGGTCTAGAGCCTCCATTTTTGCACTCAAGTCTAAGTCTCATGGCCCTCTATCAGAATCCAGAGTTTTGAGAAGATTGGGGATATTAAATTTTTCGCCCAAAAAAAACAAAACGTAAGGGGTAACACTGTCGTTTTTTTTTTCTGTTCGAAATTTTTAATTTCGATATCTCAGCTCTGGAAGGGTCTAGAGCCTCCATTGTTGCACTCAGGTCTAAGTCTCATGGCCCTCTACCAGAATCCAGAGTTTTGAGAAGATTGGGGATACTTAATTTTTCGCCCCAAAAAAAAAAAACGTAAGGGGTAACACTGTCGTTTTTTTTTCTGGTCGAAATTTTGAATTTCGATATCTCAGCTCTGGAAGGGTCTAGAGCCTCCATTGTTGCACTCAGGTCTATGTCTCATGGCCGTCTATCAGAATCCAGAGTTTTGAGAAGATTGGGGATACTTAATTTTTCGCCCAAAAAAAAAATGTAAGGGGTAACACTGTCGTTTTTTTTTCTGGTTGAAATTTTGATTTTCGATATCTCAGCTCTGGAAGGGTCTAGAGCCTCCATTGTTGCACTCAGGTCTAAGTCTCGTGGCCCTCTATCAGAATCCAGAGTTTTGAGAAGATTGGGGATACTTAATTTTTTGCCCCAAAAAAAAACGTAAGGGGTAACACTGTCGTTTTTTTTTTTACGGGTCGAAATTTTGAGTTTCGATATCTCAGCACTGGAAGGGTCTAGAGCCTCCATTGTTGCACTCAGGTCTATGTCTCATGGCCCTTTATCAGAATCCAGAGTTTTGAGAAGATTGGGGATACTAAATTTTTCGCCCAAAAAAAAAAAGGGGTAACACTGTCGTTTTTTTTTCGGGTCGAAATTTTGAATTTCGATATCTCAGCTCTGGAAGGGTCTAGAGCCTCCATTGTTGCACTCAGGTCTATGTCTCATGGCCCTCTATCAGAATTCAGAGTTTTGAGAAGATTGGGGATACTTAATTTTTCGCCCAAAAAAAACAAACGTAAGGGGTAACACTGTCGTTTTTTTTTTTTCTGGTCGAAATTTTGAATTTCGATATCTCAGCTCTGGAAGGGTCTAGAGCCTCCATTGTTGCACTCAGGTCTATGTCTCATGGCCGTCTATCAGAATCCAGAGTTTTGAGAAGATTGGGGATACTTAATTTTTCGCCAAAAAAAAATGTAAGGGGTAACACTGTCGTTTTTTTTTTTCTGGTTGAAATTTTGATTTTCGATATCTCAGCTCTGGAAGGGTCTAGAGCCTCCATTGTTGCACTCAGGTCTATGTCTCATGGCCCTCTATCAGAATCCAGAGTTTTGAGAAGATTGGGGATACTTAATTTTTCGCCCAAAAAAAAAAAAAAAAAACGAAAGGGGTACCACTGTCGTTTTTTTTTTTTTCGGGTCGAAATTTTGAATTTCGATATCTCAGCTCTGGAAGGGTCTAGAGCCTCCATTGTTGCACTCAGGTCTATGTCTCATGGCCCTCTATCAGAATTCAGAGTTTTGAGAAGATTGGGGATACTTAATTTTTCGCCCAAAAAAAAAAAACGTAAGGGGTAACACTGTCGTTTTTTTTTCTGGTCGAAATTTTGAATTTAGATATCTCAGCTCTGGAAGGGTCTAGAGCCTCCATTGTTGCACTCAGGTCTATGTCTCATTGCCGTCTATCAGAATCCAGAGTTTTGAGAAGATTGGGGATACTTAATTTTTCGCCCCCCAAAAAAATGTAAGGGGTAACTCTGTCATTTTTTTTTTTCTGGTTGAAATTTTGATTTCGATATCTCAGCTCTGGAAGGGTCTAGAGCCTCCATTGTTGCACTCAGGTCTAAGTCTCATGGCCCTCTATCAGAATCCAGAGTTTTGAGAAGATTGGGGATACTTAATTTTTCGCCCAAAAAAAAAAAAACGTAAGGGGTAACATTGTCGGGTTTTTTTTCTGGTCGAAATTTTTAATTTCGATATCTCAGCTCTGGAAGGGTCTAGAGCCTTCATTGTTGCACTCAGGTCTAAGTCTCATGGCCCTCTATCAGAATCCAGAGTTTTGAGAAGATTGGGGATACTTAATTTTTCGCCCAAAAAAAAAAAAAAAAAACGTAAGGGGTAACACTGTCGTTTTTTTTTTCGGGTCGAAATTTTGAGTTTCGATATCTCAGCTCTGGAAGGGTCTAGAGCCTCCATTGTTGCACTCAGGTCTATGTCTCATGGCCCTCTATCAGAATCCAGAGTTTTGAGAAGATTGGGGATACTTCATTTTTCGCCCAAAAAAAAAAAACGTAAGGGGTAACACTGTCGTTTTTTTTTTTTCTGGTCAAAATTTTGATTTTTGATATCTCAGCTCTGGAAGGGTCTAGAGCCTCCATTGGTGCACTCAGGTCTAATTCTCATGGCCCTCTATCAGAATCCAGAGTTTTGAGAAGACTGGGGATACTTAATTTTTCGCCCCCCCAAAAAAAAAAACGTAAGGGGTAACACTGTCGTTTTTTTCTGGTCGAAATTTTTAATTTCGATATCTCAGCTCTGGAACGGTCTAGAGCCTCCATTTTTGCACTCAAGTCTAAGTCTCATGGCCCTCTATCAGAATCCAGAGTTTTGAGAAGATTGGGGATACTAAATTTTTCGCCCAAAAAAAAACAAAAAAAAACGTAAGGGGTAACACTGTCGTTTTTTTCTGGTCGAAATTTTTAATTTCGATATCTCAGCTCTGGAACGGTCTAGAGCCTCCATTTTTGCACTCAAGTCTAAGTCTCATGGCCCTCTATCAGAATCTAGAGTTTTGAGAAGATTGGGGATACTTAATTTTTCGCCCAAAAAAAAAAACGTAAGGGGTAACACTGTCGTTTTTTTCTGGTCGAAATTTTTAATTTCGATATCTCAGCTCTGGAACGGTCTAGAGCCTCCATTTTTGCACTCAAGTCTAAGTCTCATGGCCCTCTATCAGAATCCAGAGTTTTGAGAAGATTGGGGATACTTAATTTTTCGCCCAAAAAAAAAACGTGAGGGTTAACACTGTCGTTTTTTTTTCTGGTCGAAATTTTGAATTTAGATATCTCAGCTCTGGAAGGGTCTAGAGCCTCCATTGTTGCACTCAGGTCTATGTCTCATTGCCGTCTATCAGAATCCAGAGTTTTGAGAAGATTGGGGATACTTAATTTTTCGCCCCCCAAAAAAAATGTAAGGGGTAACACTGTCGTTTTTTTTTCTGGTTGAAATTTTGATTTTCGATATCTCAGCTCTGGAAGGGTCTAGAGCCTCCATTGTTGCACTCAGGTCTAAGTCTCATGGCCCTCTATCAGAATCCAGAGTTTTGAGAAGATTGGGGATACTTAATTTTTCGCCCAAAAAAAAAAACGTAAGGGGTAACACTGTCGGTTTTTTTTTCTGGTCGAAATTTTTAATTTCGATATCTCAGCTCTGGAAGGGTCTAGAGCCTTCATAGTTGCACTCAGGTCTAAGTGTCATGGCCCTCTATCAGAATCCAGAGTTTTGAGAAGATTGGGGATACTTAATTTTTCGCCCAAAAAAAAAAAAAACGTAAGGGGTAACACTGTCGTTTTTTTTTTCGGGTCGACATTTTGAGTTTCGATATCTCAGCTCTGGAAGGGTCTAGAGCCTCCATTGTTGCACTCAGGTCTATGTCTCATGGCCCTCTATCAGAATCCAGAGTTTTGAGAAGATTGGGGATACTTCATTTTTCGCCCCAAAAAAAAAAACGTAAGGGGTAACACTGTCGTTTTTTTTTTCTGGTCGAAATTTTGAATTTCGATATCTCAGCTCTGGAAGGGTCTAGAGCCTCCATTGTTGCACTCAGGTCTAAGTCTCATGGCCCTCTATCAGAATCCAGAGTTTTGAGAAGATTAGGGATTCTTAATTTTTCGCCCCCCAAAAATAAACTTAAGGGGTAACACTGTCGTTTTTTTTACGGGTCGAAATTTTGATTTCCGATATCTCAGCTCTGGAAGGGTTTAGAGCCTCCATTGTTGCACTCAGGTCTAAGTCTTATGGCCCTCTATCAGAATCCAGAGTTTTGAGAAAATTGGGGATACTTAATTTTTCGCCCAAAAAAAAAAAAAAACGTAAGGGGTAACACTGTCGTTTTTTTTTTTTCGGGTCGAAATTTTGATTTTTGATATCTCAGCTCTGGAAGGGTCTAGAGCCTCATTGGTGCACTCAGGTCTAAGTCTCATGGCTCTCTATCAGAATCCAGAGTTTTGAGAAGATTGGGGATACTTAATTTTTCGCCCAAAAAAAAAAACGTAAGGGGTAACACTGTCGTTTTTTTTTCTGGTCGAAATTTTGAATTTCGATATCTCAGCTCTGGAAGGGTCTAGAGCCTCCATTGTTGCACTCAGGTCTATGTCTCATGGCCATCTATCAGAATCCAGAGTTTTGAGAAGATTGGGGATACTTAATTTTTCGCCAAAAAAAAAATGTAAGGGGTAACACTGTCGTTTTTTTTTTCTGGTTGAAATTTTGATTTTCGATATCTCAGCTCTGGAAGGGTCTAGAGCCTCCATTGTTGCACTCAGGTCTAGGTCTCATGGCCCTCTATCAGAATCCAGAGTTTTGAGAAGATTGGGGATACTTAATTTTTCGCCCAAAAAAAAAAACGTAAGGGGTCACACTGTCGGGTTTTTTTTCTGGTCGAAATTTTTAATTTCGATATCTCAGCTCTGGAAGGGTCTAGAGCCTTCATTGTTGCACTCAGGTCTAAGTGTCATGGCCCTCTATCAGAATCCAGAGTTTTGAGAAGATTGGGGATACTTAATTTTTCGCCCAAAAAAAACAAAAACGTAAGGGGCAACACTGTCGTTTTTTTTTTCGGGTCGAAATTTTGAGTTTCGATATCTCAGCTCTGGAAGGGTCTAGAGCCTCCATTGTTGCACTCAGGTCTATGTCTCATGGCCCTCTATCAGAATCCAGAGTTTTGAGAAGATTGGGGATACTTCATTTTTCGCCCCAAAAAAAAAAACCGTAAGGGGTAACACTGTCGTTTTTTTTTTCTGGTCGAAATTTTGAATTTCGATATCTCAGCTCTGGAAGGGTCTAGAGCCTCCATTGTTGCACTCAGGTCTAAGTCTCATGGCCCTCTATCAGAATCCAGAGTTTTGAGAAGATTAGGGATTCTTAATTTTTCGCCCCCCAAAAAAAACTTAAGGGGTAACACTGTCGTTTTTTTTTTTACGGGTCGAAATTTTGATTTCCGATATCTCAGCTCTGGAAGGGTTTAGAGCCTCCATTGTTGCACTCAGGTCTAAGTCTCATGGCCCTCTATCAGAATCCAGAGTTTTGAGAAAATTGGGGATACTTAATTTTTCGCCCAAAAAAAAAAAAACGTAAGGGGTAACACTGTTGTTTTTTTTTTTCGGGTCGAAATTTTGATTTTTGATATCTCAGCTCTGGAAGGGTCTAGAGCCTCCATTGGTGCACTCAGGTCTAAGTCTCATGGCCCTCTATCAGAATCCAGAGTTTTGAGAAGATTGGGGATACTTAATTTTTCGCCCCCCAAAAAAAAACGTAAGGGGTAACACTGTCGTTTTTTTTTTGGGTCGAACTTTTGATTTTCGATATCTCAGCTCTGGAAGGGTCTAGAGCCTCCATTGTTGCACTCAGGTCTTAGTCTCATGGCCCTCTATCAGAATCCAGAGTTTTGAGAAGATCGGGGATACTAAATTTTTCGGCCCAAAAAAAAAAACGTAAGGGGTAACACTGTCGTTTTTTTTTGGGTCGAAATTTTGATTTTCGATATCTCAGCTCTGGAAGGGTCTAGAGCCTCCATTGTTGCACTCAGGTCTAAGTCTCATGGCCCTCTATCAGAATCCAGAGTTTTGAGAAGATTGGGGATACTTAATTTTTCGCCCAAAAAAAAAAAAAAAACGAAAGGGGTACCACTGTCGTTTTTTTTTTCGGGTCGAAATTTTTAATTTCGATATCTCAGCTCTGGAAGGGTCTAGAGCCTCCATTGTTGCACTCAGGTCTAAGTCTCATGGCCCTCTATCAGAATCCAGAGTTTTGAGAAGATTGGGGATACTTAATTTTTCGCCCAAAAAAAAAAAACGTAAGGGGTAACACTGTCGTTTTTTTTTCGGGTCGAAATTTTGAGTTTCGATATCTCAGCACTGGAAGGGTCTAGAGCCTCCATTGTTGCACTCAGGTCTATGTCTCATGGCCCTCTATCAGAATCCAGAGTTTTGAAAAGATTGGGGATATTTAATTTTTCGCCCCAAAAAAAACGTAAGGGGTAACACTGTCGTTTTTTTTTGGGTCGAAATTTTGATTTTCGATATCTCAGCTCTGGAAGGGTCTAGAGCCTCCATTGTTGCACTCAGGTCTAAGTCTCATGGCCCTCTATCAGAATCCAGAGTTTTGAGAAGATTGGGGATACTTAATTTTTCGCCCAAAAAAAAAAAACGTAAGGGGTAACACTGTCGTTTTTTTTTTTTGGGTCGAAATTTTGAGTTTCGATATCTCAGCACTGGAAGGGTCTAGAGCCTCCATTGTTGCACTCAGGTCTATGTCTCATGGCCCTCTATCAGAATCCAGAGTTTTGAGAAGATTGGGGATACTTAATTTTTCGCCCAAAAAAAAACTTAAGGGATAACACCGTCATTTTTTTTTCTGGTCGAAATGTTGAATTTCGATATATCAGCTCTGGAAGGGTCTAGAGCCTCCATTGTTGCACTCAGGTCTAAGTCTCATGGCCCTCTATCAGAATCCAGAGTTTTGAGAAGATTGGGGATACTTAATTTTTCGCCCAAAAAAAAAAAAAAAAACGTAAGGGGTAACACTGTCGTTTTTTTTTTCGGGTCGAAATTTTGATTTTCGATATCTCAGCTCTGGAAGGGTCTAGAGCCTCCATTGTTGCACTCAGGTCTAAGTCTCATGGCCCTCTATCAGAATCCAGAGTTTTGAGAAGATTGGGGATACTAAAATTTTCGCCCAAAAAAAAAAAAACGTAAGGGGTAACACTGTCGTTTTTTTTTTTCAGGTCGAAATTTTGATTTTCGATATCTCAGCTCTGGAAGGGTCTAGAGCCTCCATTGTTGCAGTCAGGTCTATGTCTCATGGCCCTCTATCAGAATCCAGAGTTTTGAGAAGATTGGGGATACTTAATTTTTTACCCCCCAAAAAAAACCGTAAGGGGTAACACTGTCGTTTTTTTTTCTGGTCGAAATTTTGAATTTCTATATCTAAGCTCTGGAAGGGTCTAGAGCCTCCATTGTTGCACTCAGGTCTAAGTCTCATGGCCCTCTATCAGAATCCAGAGTTTTGAAAAGATTGGGGATACTTAATTTTTCGCCCCAAAAAAAAACGTAAGGGGTAACACTGTCGTTTTTTTTTGGGTCAAAATTTTGATTTTCGATATCTCAGCTCTGGAAGGGTCTAGAGCCTCCATTGTTGCACTCAGGTCTAAGTCTCATGGCCCTCTATCAGAATCCAGAGTTTTGAGAAGATTGGGGATACTTAATTTTTCGCCCAAAAAAAAAAAGGAAAGGGGTACCACTGTCGTTTTTTTTTTTCGGGTCGAAATTTTTAATTTCGATATCTCAGCTCTGGAAGGGTCTAGAGCCTCCATTGTTGCACTCAGGTCTATGTCTCATGGCCCTCTATCAGAATCCAGAGTTTTGAAAAGATTGGGGATACTTAATTTTTCGCCCAAAAAAAAAACGTAAGGGGTAACCCTGTCGTTTTTTTTTTTGGGTCGAAATTTTGATTTTCGATATCTCAGCTCTGGAAGGGTCTAGAGCCTCCATTGTTGCACTCAGGTCTAAGTCTCATGGCCCTCTATCAGAATCCAGAGTTTTGAGAAGATTGGGGATACTTAATTTTTCGCCCAAAAAAAAAAGGAAAGGGGTACCACTGTCGTTTT
Source organism: Pimephales promelas (assembly GCF_988280905.1). NCBI lineage: Eukaryota > Metazoa > Chordata > Actinopteri > Cypriniformes > Leuciscidae > Pimephales > Pimephales promelas. The sequence goes on along the minus strand of NC_142776.1, from coordinate 20,203,113 downwards.
CTTTTCGGGTCGAAATTTTTAATTTCGATATCTCAGCTCTGGAAGGGTCTAGAGCCTCCATTGTTGCACTCAGGTCTAAGTCTCATGGCCCTCTATCAGAATCCAGAGTTTTGAGAAGATTGGGGATACTTAATTTTTCGCCCAAAAAAAAAAAAACGTAAGGGGTAACACTGTCGTTTTTTTTTTCGGGTCGAAATTTTGATTTTCGATATCTCAGCTCTGGAAGGGTCTAGAGCCTTCATTGTTGCACTCAGGTCTAGGTCTCATGGCCCTCTATCAGAATCCAGAGTTTTGAGAAGATTGGGGATACTTAATCTTTCGCCCAAAAAAAAAAACGTAAGGGGTAACACTGTCGGGTTTTTTTTCTGGTCGAAATTTTTAATTTCGATATCTCAGCTCTGGAAGGGTCTAGAGCCTTCATTGTTGCACTCAGGTCTAAGTGTCATGGCCCTCTATCAGAATCCAGAGTTTTGAGAAGATTGGGGATACTTAATTTTTCGCCCAAAAAAAAAAAAACGTAAGGGGTAACACTGTCGTTTTTTTTTTCGGGTCGAAATTTTGAGTTTCGATATCTCAGCTCTGGAAGGGTCTAGAGCCTCCATTGTTGCACTCAGGTCTATGTCTCATGGCCCTCTATCAGAATCCAGAGTTTTGAGAAGATTGGGGATACTTCATTTTTCGCCCCCCAAAAAAAAACGTAAGGGGTAACACTGTCGTTTTTTTTTCTGGTCGAAATTTTGAATTTCGATATCTCAGCTCTGGAAGGGTCTAGAGCCTCCATTGTTGCACTCAGGTCTAAGTCTCATGGCCCTCTATCAGAATCCAGAGTTTTGAGAAGATTAGGGATTCTTAATTTTTCGCCCCCCAAAAAAAACTTAAGGGGTAACACTGTCGTTTTTTTTTTTTACGGGTCGAAATTTTGATTTCCGATATCTCAGCTCTGGAAGGGTTTAGAGCCTCCATTGTTGCACTCAGGTCTAAGTCTCATGGCCCTCTATCAGAATCCAGAGTTTTGAGAAAATTGGGGATACTTAATTTTTCGCCCAAAAAAAAAAAAACGTAAGGGGTAACACTGTTGTTTTTTTTTTTTCGGGTCGAAATTTTGATTTTTGATATCTCAGCTCTGGAAGGGTCTAGAGCCTCCATTGGTGCACTCAGGTCTAAGTCTCATGGCCCTCTATCAGAATCCAGAGTTTTGAGAAGATTGGGGATACTTAATTTTTCGCCCCCCAAAAAAAAAACGTAAGGGGTAACACTGTCGTTTTTTTTTTGGGTCGAACTTTTGATTTTCGATATCTCAGCTCTGGAAGGGTCTAGAGCCTCCATTGTTGCACTCAGGTCTAAGTCTCATGGCCCTCTATCAGAATCCAGAGTTTTGAGAAGATTGGGGATACTAAAATTTTCGCCCAAAAAAAAAAAACGTAAGGGGTAACACTGTCGTTTTTTTTTTCAGGTCGAAATTTTGATTTTCGATATCTCAGCTCTGGAAGGGTCTAGAGCCTCCATTGTTGCACTCAGGTCTATGTCTCATGGCCCTCTATCAGAATCCAGAGTTTTGAGAAGATTGGGGATACTTAATTTTTTACCCCCCAAAAAAACCGTAAGGGGTAACACTGTCGTTTTTTTTTTCAGGTCGAAATTTTGATTTTCGATATCTCAGCTCTGGAAGGGTCTAGAGCCTCCATTGTTGCACTCAGGTCTATGTCTCATGGCCCTCTATCAGAATCCAGAGTTTTGAGAAGATCGGGGATACTAAATTTTTCGGCCCAAAAAAAAAACGTAAGGGGTAACACTGTCGTTTTTTTTTTGGGTCGAAATTTTGATTTTCGATATCTCAGCTCTGGAAGGGTCTAGAGCCTCCATTGTTGCACTCAGGTCTAAGTCTCATGGCCCTCTATCAGAATCCAGAGTTTTGAGAAGATTGGGGATACTTAATTTTTCGCCCCAAAAAAAAAAAAAACGAAAGGGGTACCACTGTCGTTTTTTTTTTCGGGTCGAAATTTTTAATTTCGATATCTCAGCTCTGGAAGGGTCTAGAGCCTCCATTGTTGCACTCAGGTCTAAGTCTCATGGCCCTCTATCAGAATCCAGAGTTTTGAGAAGATTGGGGATACTTAATTTTTCGCCCCAAAAAAAAAAACGTAAGGGGTAACACTGTCGTTTTTTTTCGGGTCGAAATTTTGAGTTTCGATATCTCAGCACTGGAAGGGTCTAGAGCCTCCATTGTTGCACTCAGGTCTATGTCTCATGGCCCTCTATCAGAATCCAGAGTTTTGAAAAGATTGGGGATATTTAATTTTTCGCCCCAAAAAAAACGTAAGGGGTAACACTGTCGTTTTTTTTTGGGTCGAAATTTTGATTTTCGATATCTCAGCTCTGGAAGGGTCTAGAGCCTCCATTGTTGCACTCAGGTCTAAGTCTCATGGCCCTCTATCAGAATCCAGAGTTTTGAGAAGATTGGGGATACTTAATTTTTCGCCCAAAAAAAAAAAAGGAAAGGGGTACCACTGTCGTTTTTTTTTCGGGTCGAAATTTTTAATTTCGATATCTCAGCTCTGGAAGGGTCTAGAGCCTCCATTGTTGCACTCAGGTCTAAGTCTCATGGCCATCTATCAGAATCCAGAGTTTTGAGAAGATTGGGGATACTTAATTTTTCGCCCAAAAAAAAAAAACGTAAGGGGTAACACTGTCGTTTTTTTTTTTGGGTCGAAATTTTGAGTTTCGATATCTCAGCACTGGAAGGGTCTAGAGCCTCCATTGTTGCACTCAGGTCTATGTCTCATGGCCCTCTATCAGAATCCAGAGTTTTGAGAAGATTGGGGATACTTAATTTTTCGCCCAAAAAAAAACTTAAGGGATAACACCGTCATTTTTTTTTTTTGGTCGAAATGTTGAATTTCGATATATCAGCTCTGGAAGGGTCTAGAGCCTCCATTGTTGCACTCAGGTCTAAGTCTCATGGCCCTCTATCAGAATCCAGAGTTTTGAGAAGATTGGGGATACTTAATTTTTCGCCCAAAAAAAAAAAAAAAAACGTAAGGGGTAACACTGTCGTTTTTTTTTTCGGGTCGAAATTTTGATTTTCGATATCTCAGCTCTGGAAGGGTCTAGAGCCTCCATTGTTGCACTCAGGTCTAAGTCTCATGGCCCTCTATCAGAATCCAGAGTTTTGAGAAGATTGGGGATACTAAAATTTTCGCCCAAAAAAAAAAAACGTAAGGGGTAACACTGTCGTTTTTTTTTTTCAGGTCGAAATTTTGATTTTCGATATCTCAGCTCTGGAAGGGTCTAGAGCCTCCATTGTTGCAGTCAGGTCTATGTCTCATGGCCCTCTATCAGAATCCAGAGTTTTGAGAAGATTGGGGATACTTAATTTTTTACCCCCCAAAAAAACCGTAAGGGGTAACACTGTCGTTTTTTTTTCTGGTCGAAATTTTGAATTTCGATATCTCAGCTCTGGAAGGGTCTAGAGCCTCCATTGTTGCACTCAGGTCTAAGTCTCATGGCCCTCTATCAGAATCCAGAGTTTTGAGAAGATCGGGGATACTAAATTTTTCGGCCCAAAAAAAAAAACGTAAGGGGTAACACTGTCGTTTTTTTTTTGGGTCGAAATTTTGATTTTCGATATCTCAGCTCTGGAAGGGTCTAGAGCCTCCATTGTTGCACTCAGGTCTAAGTCTCATGGCCCTCTATCAGAATCCAGAGTTTTGAGAAGATTGGGGATACTTAATTTTTCGCCCAAAAAAAAAAAACGAAAGGGGTACCACTGTCGTTTTTTTTTTTCGGGTCGAAATTTTTAATTTCGATATCTCAGCTCTGGAAGGGTCTAGAGCCTCCATTGTTGCACTCAGGTCTAAGTCTCATGGCCCTCTATCAGAATCCAGAGTTTTGAGAAGATTGGGGATACTTAATTTTTCGCCCAAAAAAAAAAAAAACGTAAGGGGTAACACTGTCGTTTTTTTTTCGGGTCGAAATTTTGAGTTTCGATATCTCAGCACTGGAAGGGTCTAGAGCCTCCATTGTTGCACTCAGGTCTATGTCTCATGGCCCTCTATCAGAATCCAGAGTTTTGAAAAGATTGGGGATACTTAATTTTTCGCCCAAAAAAAAAACGTAAGGGGTAACACTGTCGTTTTTTTTTGGGTCGAAATTTTGATTTTCGATATCTCAGCTCTGGAAGGGTCTAGAGCCTCCATTGTTGCACTCAGGTCTAAGTCTCATGGCCCTCTATCAGAATCCAGAGTTTTGAGAAGATTGGGGATACTTAATTTTTCGCCCAAAAAAAAAAAGGAAAGGGGTACCACTGTCGTTTTTTTTTTTCGGGTCGAAATTTTTAATTTCGATATCTCAGCTCTGGAAGGGTCTAGAGCCTCCATTGTTGCACTCAGGTCTAAGTCTCATGGCCCTCTATCAGAATCCAGAGTTTTGAGAAGATTGGGGATACTTAATTTTTCGCCCAAAAAAAAAAAAACGTAAGGGGTAACACTGGCGTTTTTTTTTCGGGTCGAAATTTTGATTTTCGATATCTCAGCACTGGAAGGGTCTAGAGCCTCCATTGTTGCACTCAGGTCTATGTCTCATGGCCCTCTATCAGAATCCAGAGTTTTGAGAAGATTGGGGATACTTAATTTTTCGCCCAAAAAAAAACTTAAGGGATAACACCGTCATTTTTTTTTCTGGTCGAAATTTTTAATTTCGATATCTCAGCTCTGGAAGGGTCTAGAGCCTCCATTGTTGCACTCAGGTCTAAGTCTCATGGCCCTCTATCAGAATCCAGAGTTTTGAGAAGATTGGGGATACTTAATTTTTCGCCCAAAAAAAAACTTAAGGGATAACACCGTCATTTTTTTTTCGGGTCGAAATTTTTAATTTCGATATCTCAGCTCTGGAAGGGTCTAGAGCCTCCATTGTTGCACTCAGGTCTAAGTCTCATGGCCCTCTATCAGAATCCAGAGTTTTGAGAAGATTGGGGATACTTAATTTTTCGCCCAAAAAAAAAAAAAACGTAAGGGGTAACACTGTCGTTTTTTTTTCGGGTCGAAATTTTGAGTTTCGATATCTCAGCACTGGAAGGGTCTAGAGCCTCCATTGTTGCACTCAGGTCTATGTCTCATGGCCCTCTATCAGAATCCAGAGTTTTGAAAAGATTGGGGATACTTAATTTTTCGCCCAAAAAAAAACGTAAGGGGTAACACTGTCGTTTTTTTTTGGGTCGAAATTTTGATTTTCGATATCTCAGCTCTGGAAGGGTCTAGAGCCTCCATTGTTGCACTCAGGTCTAAGTCTCATGGCCCTCTATCAGAATCCAGAGTTTTGAGAAGATTGGGGATACTTAATTTTTCGCCCAAAAAAAAAAGGAAAGGGGTACCACTGTCGTTTTTTTTTTTTCGGGTCGAAATTTTTAATTTCGATATCTCAGCTCTGGAAGGGTCTAGAGCCTCCATTGTTGCACTCAGGTCTAAGTCTCATGGCCCTCTATCAGAATCCAGAGTTTTGAGAAGATTGGGGATACTTAATTTTTCGCCCAAAAAAAAAAAACGTAAGGGGTAACACTGGCGTTTTTTTTTTCGGGTCGAAATTTTGATTTTCGATATCTCATCACTGGAAGGGTCTAGAGCCTCCATTGTTGCACTCAGGTCTATGTCTCATGGCCCTCTATCAGAATCCAGAGTTTTGAGAAGATTGGGGATACTTAATTTTTCGCCCAAAAAAAAACTTAAGGGATAACACCGTCATTTTTTTTTCTGGTCGAAATTTTTAATTTCGATATCTCAGCTCTGGAAGGGTCTAGAGCCTCCATTGTTGCACTCAGGTCTAAGTCTCATGGCCCTCTATCAGAATCCAGAGTTTTGAGAAGATTGGGGATACTTAATTTTTCGCCCAAAAAAAAAAAAACGTAAGGGGTAACACTGTCGTTTTTTTTTCGGGTCGAAATTTTGAGTTTCGATATCTCAGCACTGGAAGGGTCTAGAGCCTCCATTGTTGCACTCAGGTCTATGTCTCATGGCCCTCTATCAGAATCCAGAGTTTTGAAAAGATTGGGGATACTTAATTTTTCGCCCAAAAAAAAACGTAAGGGGTAACACTGTCGTTTTTTTTTGGGTCGAAATTTTGATTTTCGATATCTCAGCTCTGGAAGGGTCTAGAGCCTCCATTGTTGCACTCAGGTCTAAGTCTCATGGCCCTCTATCAGAATCCAGAGTTTTGAGAAGATTGGGGATACTTAATTTTTCGCCCAAAAAAAAAAAGGAAAGGGGTACCACTGTCGTTTTTTTTTTTCGGGTCGAAATTTTTAATTTCGATATCTCAGCTCTGGAAGGGTCTAGAGCCTCCATTGTTGCACTCAGGTCTAAGTCTCATGGCCCTCTATCAGAATCCAGAGTTTTGAGAAGATTGGGGATACTTAATTTTTCGCCCAAAAAAAAAAAAACGTAAGGGGTAACACTGTCGTTTTTTTTTTCGGGTCGAAATTTTGATTTTCGATATCTCAGCACTGGAAGGGTCTAGAGCCTCCATTGTTGCACTCAGGTCTATGTCTCATGGCCCTCTATCAGAATCCAGAGTTTTGAGAAGATTGGGGATACTTAATTTTTCGCCCAAAAAAAAACTTAAGGGATAACACCGTCATTTTTTTTTCTGGTCGAAATGTTGAATTTCGATATATCAGCTCTGGAAGGGTCTAGAGCCTCCATTGTTGCACTCAGGTCTAAGTCTCATGGCCCTCTATCAGAATCCAGAGTTTTGAGAAGATTGGGGATACTTAATTTTTCGCCAAAAAAAAAAAAAAAACGTAAGGGGTAACACTGTCGTTTTTTTTTTCGGGTCGAAATTTTGAGTTTCGATATCTCAGCACTGGAAGGGTCTAGAGCCTCCATTGTTGCACTCAGGTCTATGTCTCATGGCCCTCTATCAGAATACAGAGTTTTGAGAAGATTGGGGATACTTAATTTTTCGCCCAAAAAAAAAACTTAAGGGGTAACACCGTCGTTTTTTTTTCTGGTCGAAATGTTGAATTTCGATATCTCAGCTCTGGAAGGGTCTAGAGCCTCCATTGTTGCACTCAGGTCTATGTCTCATGGCCCTCTATCAGAATCCAGAGTTTTGAGAAGATTGGGGATACTTAATTTTTCGCCCAAAAAAAAAAACCGTAAGGGGTAACACTGTCGTTTTTTTTTTCTGGTCGAAATTTTTAATTTCGATATCTCAGCTCTGGAAGGGTCTTCAGCCTCCATTTTTGCACTCAGGTCTAAGGCTCACGGCCCTTTACCAGAATCCAGAGTTTTGAGAAGATTGGGGATACTTAATTTTTCGCCCAAAAAAAAAAAACCGTAAGGGGTAACACTGTCGTTTTTTTTTCGGGTCGAAATTTTGATTTTCGATATCTCAGCACTGGAAGGGTCTAGAGCCTCCATTGTTGCACTCAGGTCTATGTCTCATGGCCCTCTTCAAGTAAATGTACTCCGATACTGTCCGGCTCTGTTTTTCCGGTTTCCCCCAGCTCTTCGTTTAAGCAAAAGGTACTTTAAAACAACGTATTACATCGACGTTAAACCACGTTAACCGTGTTAACCATAACCTTTTAAATACTCGACCTAGTTCCGTTGTTTAGCAACGAGAAGAAACTCCTGTAACTTCAGTGCCCAACCCATCACGACATGGTCCACTTTGGAAAACGTGTAGATGTCACGGTTTAACTGCAGTGATAGTTTAAACTCAAAACCATAAATAGGGCTATACTGCCCTCTTGTGTCAAATTCTTTCTATATTTATTTTTGTACAGGAAATCGCAATGGAAGACGATTTCGATATTTAGATCTTCACAGTGAAAGGTAAAACTTCCGAAATCTGTGTAAACAATGAGTGACGCACATACGCGAGAGATCACTTCCGGGGCTTTCTGGTGCGCTTGCGCAGATAGAAGCGGCCTCGCCCTCGCCATCAGAGTACTTGGACGTCACTACGATTACACAAGGTAAAAACGATATTAATACCGTTTGTTTTCTCTCACAAACCGCTCGTTTCGTGTCTTAGGCCATCAATGTGTACTTACATTTACAAGTCATTAAATCATGTTTAATTTGGACTTCTCTGTGCATGCTCTTTGAGGTGGTGACAATAGACCTCCATTACATGACTTACAGACAGATATCAAAATTGAAAATACTGTGGAAACAAAGACACCTACATCTTGGATACCCTTGAGGTAAGCTAAAACATACCAAAATGTATATCAAAGTGAACTATCCCTGTAATGTTTCATGTCATGGTAATGACCATGTCATATCAGTCTTAAATGTTATCTGATAAATGTGTTTCCCTCCCTGTTTTCAGAGCCTTTTGCAGCATCCCCAGAAGGGCAGGCAGAGAAAAAAACGTCCAAAATGTGCATTGTGGACTCGTTTTCTCATTAGTTTTAAGAGAAAATAAAAATATATATTTTAAAAAAAAGTGTTTCGTTTTTCTTTGCAGAAGTCTGAAAGAGGACATTTATCCAAGTTACAATATTTAATTGTAATATTTACAATATGCTGTCCTATGAAATTACAGAAAATACCTAAAATTACAGGAAATTCCTGGCTACTGAGTTGCCGTAAATATAAAATTTTGCTGTAAAATTTACAGTATTCTATCCTGTAAAATTACAGTATCTTGTTGTAGTTATTTTACAATAGCAGTCCTGTATACTGTTTACAGTAAATTTACGGCAACTATTAGCCAGGAATTTCCTGTAAAATTACAAGAAATTTCTAACAGTGTAAAGTGTCAACACTTTGGTTGTTGTACTTGATGTAATCAACCATTTTGTGATGAGTTTAAAAATGCATAATAATGAATGAAGTGGTGAACAAAATAACACAATTTTCATTTTTAGATTATAGCCCTTTCATTGAATGTGAAAAATTAATTTTGTGTTTAATAGTGCATATCTTTCATTTCATCAAACAAACATACAACATACTGAGTATAATAATAAATATATACAAATTATTGGATTGACCAAAAAATGACACATTTCTAAAATATTAAGCAGCTCAATTCCCTACAACAAATCAGCAGAATGATTTCTGAAAGAGTCATATGACACTGATGCGTAACATTCTGCATATAAAATATATGCAATGATATTTCACAAAATTACTTTTTTTTTTATAAATGCAGCATTGGTGAGCATAAGAGACTTATGAATCTTACCAACCTCAAATTTATATTTTAAAAGTATAAATAAAAAGGCAGACACTCACAACATCACTGTTTAAACAGAAATTCTTTATTTGTATAATAGTTGGCAATTAGAGACGCTTGTGAAGATTACCAAAGTGGAAAAAAACTACTGGTTTTTGACGTATGGGATGTTTGGTCAGGTGCCGAGGCTGATGTGTAAATGTGTCAGGATGGGTGTAAACTATGTGCACTTAGCTCTGTCATTATGTAAGTCAACATTTCAGCACTATCAGTGCACTCATCAGGAAGGAATGTGGCACATTTCAAGCCCATTTCAATGAGGAACACGCAGAGGGGTTTTTCTTCCCCTTCAAACTGACAGCAACCGCAATATTGTGCCTTCTCGAATTTTCAAATACACAAAAGAACCAAAACATCTAAAATTGTAACACAATAATTGAGAACATTCCAATAATAAGACAGCCAGAGAGTGGAAACAAAAAGTCATCAAATAGCAAAAGTAAGCAATAGTTCTGACGGCTGGGATCCAAGTTTCTCATTAGCCATAAAGCATCACGGCACTCGAGTGAAGCTGTGTTAAAACAGCCCATATTGCTCTAAAAGCACCCCCCAGTAACTCTCTCTTTGCGAATCGTACATGCATTTACCATTATGGCCAGCCTCATACAACTGAACTCTCTCAGTCATTAGTACAGCTCCAGCCAGCTGGCTGCAATACTCCCGGTATGTCCTTTTAAAAAGACATTCTCTGGAAAAATATTATCTCTCCCACTCCAGCCACATACTCATATTATGGACATGAATAATTAACCCGTAGGTTCAATAATTAAACACGTGTGAACATTGTCTTCTCCTCCGAGCATGTTTTAACACGTCAAGGCCTCTGCAAGGTATCGATGTCCAGTCTGTCGAAAGGTCAACACTAATCAAGGATGCCACCCTGAAATATTGTACCAGGTAGATTCACCACGGGCCAATGAGACGACCCGCAGGTGAAACCGAGATGTCTGTAAGACCTGTGAAATCTAGTTAGTAATTGTACTGTTTCAACTGCCTTTCCGTGGCATCTGCAAACAACTTTAAATAGAGCAGGGGCGGAGGTGCTCAGTTACTTAGCGGGGTGTTCGATAACACGAAGAGGGACATGCAAATATTGGTAAGGCAATTAAGGCTAGTCTTGTTTGCCCTAAAGTAAAGGGGTAACCCAATCCCGGCCATTATGGGTGTGCTGCTAACGCACTTGTGAACGGCTCCAGAAGGGCATGGTTTCTCTCAGCTAAAAGGGTTAGCTCCTGACGACGAGAGGGCTCACTTTTCGTAAACGGCCTTCCTGTCCATCATGTAAATGCTTGTGTAATGCGATGAGATTGAAAGCACCACCCTTTCGCTCTGTCCTCCTATCCCCCAGGGGCTGACAATGGACTCACGGAAAAAGCACATTTAAAGGATACTTCATTTTTCCGCTACACAAAAAGAAGAGACTCACCTCCATTAGTAACTCTGCTCCCTTTTACTCCCAGAAAGTCTCGACTCACCTTGACAGGGGCCGCAATAAACACATGGAGCTCTGCGCACAAACAAGCACTTGAGACACACACATACACACACTATTAGGTTTTATCTTCCAAAGTGCAAAAGCATTTAACCAAAAGGTTAATGGTGTCATCCTGAAAACTATATATTTTTGGATTGAATTTCACATCTGCTGCAGTGTTCTGCTGTTTCATGATCTTTTAAAGTAATAGTTCATTAAATTTCTCTCATTATTCGCTCACCTGTATATTTAGTTTTGGTAACACTTTACTTACAGCCTGTAAGTATGTTTAATGCATTAATTTTGCCCTGTAATGCACCTTATAGTGCATGATTTTATGAATAACTGTAACCACAGTTATAATAGAATATAATACTTATCTAATTATTGAACAGACCTTTAGAAAGTATAATGCATTAAAGCATTTAAAAGTTGAATGCATTAAAGCATTTAAAGCATAAAATAATGCTTAAAAAAAAAAAAAAAAAACGTATGCTGATAATTTACTCACCCCCATGTCATCCAAGATGTCCATGTCTTTCTTTCTTCAGTCGAAAAGAAATTAAGGTTTTTGATGAATGAAAACATTCCAGGATTTTCTCCATATAATGGACTTCAATGGGAACCAAACGGTTCAAGGTCCAAATGAGAGTTTCAGTGCAGCTTCAAAGGCCTTTAAACGACAACAGACGGTGAATAAGGGTCTTATCTAGCGAAACGATCAGTCTTTTCAAAAATAAATAAAAAAGTTTTATAAGCACAAATGCTCGCCTTGCTCTGTTCTGTGATGAGCATTCGTGACTCTCCTCTTCAAACTCGTTCATCAAAATGAACAAATCTTTCTTCGAGTCATGACCTTGATTTGGACCTTGGACCTTGGACCTTGGTCATTTGGTCATTTGGTCATTTGGACCTTGATTTGGTTCCCAATGAAGTCCATTATATGGAGAAAATCCTGGAAAGTTTTCATCAAAAACCTTAATTTCTTTACAACTGAAGAAAGAAAGACGTGGACTTCTTGGATGACACAGGAGTGAGTAAATTATCAGCAAAAGGTTTTTTTTTATTTTTTATTTATTGTTTTTTTTTAAAGTTAACTACTCCTTTAACATTATGACAAACAACCAATTTCAGAATCTGCAAATATTATAATGCCTTTTAACTTTGGTTGCAATTATGGAAAGATCTGATGCATTATAGTACATTATGAATACCTTTATGTATGCATTATACATTAGGGCTTAAAGGTGCAGTGTGTATTTTTTTGCGACATCTAGCGGTTCAGTTGTGAGTTGCACTAAGGGCTCAGCCCACTACTCACCCCTCCCTTTCGAAGAAGCTACCGTGGCTAAAACGGGACAAACATATCGTCGTCTGAGACAGCAGAGAATAGCCAGAGTAAGCCAAGAGTGTGTAACATTGTCACTGTTTCTGTACCACAGTCCATTATAAACCACATCATGGATAAAGTTTACAAAGCCATTCTCAGGTAAGGATCAAGAGTCTTATAAATAAACAATATAAAAATAGTAATCAGCTGATTGTCTCACATACGTAACCAGCACATTTCTCCCCACATAGCAAACCCATAATATGCCTATGCGTCCCCTAGACACCATTTACTACACACAAAAGTCTTTTTTTTCTGATTTTTGAAAACTCTTTGCGATCGACTTAAATGCTTCCAAGATCGACTTGTCGACAGCGATCGACGGGTTGGTGATTTCTGTAACATACTGTTTTACAGTCAATGACAAGAATACTAATTAGCTGCATGTCTCACAAACGTAACCAGCCCATTTATCCCCAAATAGCAAAACCAGAGTGAGGGAGAAGAACTAAGTAACATGAAACAACCCAACTTCATATTTTACACCACTGACAAGGGAAAAGTCTCTACTCACGGTGTTTATGCTAGCTTCTAGGTTTCTGCTGCTTCTCTTTCAAGGTAGTGACGAAACGCGCTGTCGGCTATGGTAGAAACATGACGTCACAATATGTAGACCTTCATAGCCAGCGGTTATATAGAATCTAGACCCTTCCAGTGCTGAGATATCGAAACTCAAAATTTCGACCCGAAAAAAAAAACGACAGTGTTACCCCTTACGTTTTTTTTTTTTGGGCGAAAAATTAAGTATCCCCAATCTTCTCAAAACTCTGGATTCTGATAAAGGGCCATGAGCCTTAGACCTGAGTGCAAAAATAGAGGTTCTAGATCCTTCCAGAGCTGAGATATCGAAACTCAAAATTTCGACCTAAAAAAAAAAACGACAGTGGTACCCCTTTCGTTTTTTTTTTTTTCGGGCGCAAAATGAAGTTTCTCCAATCTTCTCAAAACTCTGAATTCTGATAGAGGGCCATGGGACTTAAACCTGAGTGCAAAAATGGAGGCTCTAGACCCTTCCAGAGCTGAGATATCGAAAATCAAATTTCGACCAGAAAAAAAACGACAGTGTTACCCCTTACGTTTTTTTTTTTTTGGGCGAAAAATTAAGTATCCCCAATCTTCTCAAAACTCTGGATTCTGATAGAGGGCCATGAGACTTAGACCTGAGTGCAACAATGGAGGCTCTAGACCCTTCCAGAGCTGAGATATCGAAACTCAAAATTTCGACCCGAAAAAAAAAAACGACAGTGTTACCCCTTACGTTTCTTTTGGGGGGCGAAAAATTAAGTATCCCCAATCTTCTCAAAACTCTGGATTCTGATAGAGGGCCATGAGACATAGACCTGAGTGCAACAATGGAGGCTCTAGACCCTTCCAGTGCTGAGATATCGAAACTCAAAATTTCGACCCGAAAAAAAAAAACGACAGTGTTACCCCTTACGTTTTTTTTTGGGGGGGGCGAAAAATTAAGTATCCCCAATCTTCTCAAAACTCTGGATTCTGATAGAGGGCCATGAGACATAGACCTGAGTGCAACAATGGAGGCTCTAGACCCTTCCAGTGCTGAGATATCGAAACTCAAAATTTCGACCCGAAAAAATAAACGACAGTGTTACCCCTTACGTTTTTTTTTGGGCGAAAAATTAAGTATCCCCAATCTTCTCAAAACTCTGGATTCTGATAGAGGGCCATGAGACTTAGACCTGAGTGCAACAATGGAGGCTCTAGACCCTTCCAGAGCTGAGATATCGAAACTCAAAATTTCGACCAGAAAAAAAAAAACGACAGTGTTACCCCTTACGTTTTTTTTTTTTGGGCGACAAATTAAGTATCCCCAATCTTCTCAAAACTCTGGATTCTGATAGAGGGCCATGAGACTTAGACCTGAGTGCAACAATGGAGGCTCTAGACCCTTCCAGAGCTGAAACATAGAAACTCAAAATTTCGACCAGAAAAAAAAACCACAGTGTTACCCCTTACGTTTTTTTTGGGGGGGCGAAAAATTTAGTATCCCCAATCTTCTCAAAACTCTGGATTCTGATAGAGGGCCATGAGACATAGACCTGAGTGCAACAAAGGAGGCTCTAGACCCTTCCAGTGCTGAGATATCGAAAATCAAAATTTCGACCCGAAAAAAAAAACGACAGTGTTACCCCTTTCGTTTTTAATTTTTTTTTCGGGCGCAAAATGAAGTTTCTCCAATCTTCTCAAAACTCTGAATTCTGATAGAGGGCCATGGGACTTAAACCTGAGTGCAAAAATGGAGGCTCTAGACCCTTCCAGAGCTGAGATATCGAAAATCAAATTTCGACCAGAAAAAAAACGACAGTGTTACCCCTTACGTTTTTTTTTTTTTTGGGCGAAAAATTAAGTATCCCCAATCTTCTCAAAACTCTGGATTCTGATAGAGGGCCATGAGACTTAGACCTGAGTGCAACAATGGAGGCTCTAGACCCTTCCAGAGCTGAGATATCGAAACTCAAAATTTCGACCCGAAAAAAAAAAAACGACAGTGTTACCCCTTACGTTTCTTTTGGGGGGCGAAAAATTAAGTATCCCCAATCTTCTCAAAACTCTGGATTCTGATAGAGGGCCATGAGACATAGACCTGAGTGCAACAATGGAGGCTCTAGACCCTTCCAGTGCTGAGATATCGAAACTCAAAATTTCGACCCGAAAAAAAAAAACGACAGTGTTACCCCTTACGTTTTTTTTGGGGGGGGGCGAAAAATTAAGTATCCCCAATCTTCTCAAAACTCTGGATTCTGATAGAGGGCCATGAGACATAGACCTGAGTGCAACAATGGAGGCTCTAGACCCTTCCAGTGCTGAGATATCGAAACTCAAAATTTCGACCCGAAAAAATAAACGACAGTGTTACCCCTTACGTTTTTTTTTGGGCGAAAAATTAAGTATCCCCAATCTTCTCAAAACTCTGGATTCTGATAGAGGGCCATGAGACTTAGACCTGAGTGCAACAATGGAGGCTCTAGACCCTTCCAGAGCTGAGATATCGAAACTCAAAATTTCGACCAGAAAAAAAAAAACGACAGTGTTACCCCTTACGTTTTTTTTTTTTGGGCGACAAATTAAGTATCCCCAATCTTCTCAAAACTCTGGATTCTGATAGAGGGCCATGAGACTTAGACCTGAGTGCAACAATGGAGGCTCTAGACCCTTCCAGAGCTGAAACATAGAAACTCAAAATTTCGACCAGAAAAAAAAACCACAGTGTTACCCCTTACGTTTTTTTTGGGGGGGCGAAAAATTTAGTATCCCCAATCTTCTCAAAACTCTGGATTCTGATAGAGGGCCATGAGACATAGACCTGAGTGCAACAAAGGAGGCTCTAGACCCTTCCAGTGCTGAGATATCGAAAATCAAAATTTCGACCCGAAAAAAAAAACGACAGTGTTACCCCTTTCGTTTTTAATTTTTTTTTCGGGCGCAAAATGAAGTTTCTCCAATCTTCTCAAAACTCTGGATTCTGATAGAGGGCCATGAGACTTAAACCTGAGTGCAAAAATGGAGGCTCTAGACCCTTCCAGAGCTGAGATATCGAAAATCAAAATTTCGACCAGAAAAAAAAACGACAGTGTTACCCCTTACGTTTTTTTTTGGGGGGGGGGGGTGAAAAATTAAGTATCCCCAATCTTCTCAAAACTCTGGATTCTGATAGAGGGCCATGAGACTTAGACCTGAGTGCAACAATGGAGGCTCTAGACCCTTCCAGTGCTGAGATATCGAAACTCAAAATTTTCGACCCGAAAAAAAAACGACAGTGTTACCCCTTACATTTTTTTTTTTTTGGGGTGAAAAATTAAGTATCCCCAATCTTCTCAAAACTCTGGATTCTGATAGAGGGCCATGAGACATAGACCTGAGTGCAACAATGGAGGCTCTAGACCCTTCCAGTGCTGAGATATCGAAACTCAAAATTTCGACCCGAAAAAAAAACGACAGTGTTACCCCTTACGTTTTTTGTTTTTTTTTTGGGCGAAAAATTAAGTATCCCCAATCTTCTCAAAACTCTGGATTCTGATAGAGGGCCATGAGACATAGACCTGAGTGCAACAATGGAGGCTCTAGACCCTTCCAGTGCTGAGATATCGAAACTCAATATTTCGACCCGAAAAAAAACGACAGTGTTACCCCTTACGTTTTTTGTTTTTTTTTTGGGCGAAAAATTAAGTATCCCCAATCTTCTCAAAACTCTGGATTCTGATAGAGGGCCATGAGACTTAGACCTGAGTGCAACAATGGAGGCTCTAGACCCTTCCAGTGCTGAGATATCGAAACTCAAAATTTCGACCCGAAAAAAAAAACGACAGTGTTACCCCTTACGTTTTTTTTGGGGGGCGAAAAATTAAGTATCCCCAATCTTCTCAAAACTCTGGATTCTGATAGAGGGCCATGAGACATAGACCTGAGTGCAACAATTGAGGCTCTAGACCCTTCCAGTGCTGAGATATCGAAACTCAAAATTTCGACATGTAAAAAAAAAACGACAGTGTTACCCCTTACGTTTTTTTTTTTTTTTGGGCGAAAAATTAAGTATCCCCAATCTTCTCAAAACTCTGGATTCTGATAGAGGGCCATGAGACATAGACCTGAGTGCAACAATGGAGGCTCTAGACCCTTCCAGTGCTGAGATATTGAAACTCAAAATTTCGACCCGAAAAAAAAACGACAGTGTTACCCCTTACGTTTTTTTTGGGGGGCGAAAAATTAAGTATCCCCAATCTTCTCAAAACTCTGGATTCTGATAGAGGGCCATGAAACATAGACCTGAGTGCAACAATTGAGGCTCTAGACCCTTCCAGTGCTGAGATATCGAAACTCAAAATTTCGACCCGAAAAAAAAAACGACAGTGTTACCCCTTACGTTTTTTTTTTTTTTGGGCGAAAAATTAAGTATCCCCAATCTTCTCAAAACTCTGGATTCTGATAGAGGGCCATGAGCCTTAGACCTGAGTGTAAAAATGGAGGTTCTAGACCCTTCCAGAGCTGAGATATCGAAACTCAAAATTTCGACCCGAAAAAAAAAAAAAAACGACAGTGGTACCCCTTTCGTTTTTTTTTTCAGGCGCAAAATGAAGTTTCTCCAATCTTCTCAAAACTCTGGATTCTGATAGAGGGCCATGAGACTTACACCTGAGTGCAAAAATGGAGGCTCTAGACCCTTCCAGAGCTGAGATATCGAAAATCAAAATTTTGAACAGAAAAAAAACGACAGTGTTACCCCTTACATTTTTTTTTTTTGGGCGAAAAATTAAGTATCCCCAATCTTCTCAAAACTCTGGATTCTGATAGAGGGCCATGAGACTTAGACCTGAGTGCAACAATGGAGGCTCTAGACCCTTCCAGAGCTGAGATAACGAAACTCAAAATTTTGACCAGAAAAAAAAAAACGACAGTGTTACCCCTTACGTTTTTTTTTTTTTTTGGGGGCGAAAAATTAAGTATCCCCAATCTTCTCAAAACTCTGGATTCTGATAGAGGGCCATGAGACATAGACCTGAGTGCAACAATGGAGGCTCTAGACCCTTCCAGTGCTGAGATATCGAAACTCAAAATTTCGACCCGAAAAAAAAACGACAGTGTTACCCCTTACGTTTTTTTTTTTTGGGCGAAAAATTAAGTATCCCCAATCTTCTCAAAACTCTGGATTCTGATAGAGGGCCATGAGACTTAGACCTGAGTGCAACAATGGATGCTCTAGACCCTTCCAGTGCTGAGATATCGAAACTCAAAATTTCGACCCGAAAAAAAAAAACGACAGTGTTACCCCTTACGTTTTTTTTGGGGGGCGAAAAATTAAGTATCCCCAATCTTCTCAAAACTCTGGATTCTGATAGAGGGCCATGAGACATAGACCTGAGTGCAACAATGGAGGCTCTAGATCCTTCCAGTGCTGAGATATCGAAACTCAAAATTTCGACCCGAAAAAAAAAACGACAGTGTGACCCCTTACGTTTTTTTTTGGGGGGCGAAAAATTAAGTATCCCCAATCTTCTCAAAACTCTGGATTCTGATAGAGGGCCATGAGACATAGACCTGAGTGCAACAATTGAGGCTCTAGACCCTTCCAGAGCTGAGATATCGAAACTCAAAATTTCGACCTGTAAAAAAAAAAACGACAGTGTTACCCCTTACGTTTTTTGTTTTTTTTTTGGGCGAAAAATGAAGTATCCCCAATCTTCTCAAAACTCTGGATTCTGATAGAGGGCCATGAGACATAGACCTGAGTGCAACAGTGGAGGCTCTAGACCCTTCCAGTGCTGAGATATCGAAACTCAAAATTTCGACCCGAAAAAAAAACGACAGTGTTACCCCTTACTTTTTTTTTGGGGGGCGAAAAATTAAGTATCCCCAATCTTCTCAAAACTCTGGATTCTGATAGAGGGCCATGAGACATAGACCTGAGTGCAACAATTGAGGCTCTAGATCCTTCCAGTGCTGAGATATCAAAACTCAAAATTTCGACCTGTAAAAAAAAAACGACAGTGTTACCCCTTACGTTTTTTTTTTTTTTTTGGGCGAAAAATTAAGTATCCCCAATCTTCTCAAAACTCTGGATTCTGATAGAGGGCCATGAGACATAGACCTGAGTGCAACAATGGAGGCTCTAGACCCTTCCAGTGCTGAGATATCGAAACTTAAAATTTCGACCCGAAAAAAAAAACCGACAGTGTTACCCCTTACTTTTTTTTTTTGGGGCGAAAAATTAAGTATCCTCAATCTTCTCAAAACTCTGGATTCTGATAGAGGGCCATGAGCCTTAGACCTGAGTGTAAAAATGGAGGTTCTAGACCCTTCCAGAGCTGAGATATCGAAACTCAAAATTTCGACCCGAAAAAAAAAAAACGACAGTGGTACCCCTTTCGTTTTTTTTTTTCGGGCGCAAAATGAAGTTTCTCCAATCTTCTCAAAACTCTGGATTCTGATAGAGGGCCATGAGACTCACACCTGAGTGCAAAAATGGAGGCTCTAGACCCTTCCAGAGCTGAGATATCGAAAATCAAAATTTTGAACAGAAAAAAAACGACAGTGTTACCCCTTACATTTTTTTTTTTTGGGCGAAAAATTAAGTATCCCCAATCTTCTCAAAACTCTGGATTCTGATAGAGGGCCATGAGACTTAGACCTGAGCGCAACAATGGAGGCTCTAGACCCTTCCAGAGCTGAGATAACGAAACTCAAAATTTTGACCAGAAAAAAAAAACGACAGTGTTACCCCTTACGTTTTTTTTTTTTTTTTTTGGGGCGAAAAATTAAGTATCCCCAATCTTATCAAAACTCTGGATTCTGATAGAGGGCCATGAGACATAGACCTGAGTGCAACAATGGAGGCTCTAGACCCTTCCAGTGCTGAGATATCGAAACTCAAAATTTCGACCCGAAAAAAAAAAACGACAGTGTTACCCCTTACGGTTTTTTTTTTGGCGTGAAAAATTAAGTATCCCCAATCTTCTCAAAACTCTGGATTCTGATAGAGGGCCATGAGCCTTAGACCTGAGTGCAAAAATGGAGGTTCTAGACCCTTCCAGAGCTGAGATATCGAAACTCAAAATTTCGACCCGAAAAAAAAAAAACGACAGTGGTACCCCTTTCGTTTTTTTTTTTTCGGGCGCAAAATGAAGTTTCTCCAATCTTCTCAAAACTCTGGATTCTGATAGAGGGCCATGAGACTTACACCTGAGTGCAAAAATGGAGGCTCTAGACCCTTCCAGTGCTGAGATATCGAAACTCAAAATTTCGACCCGAAAAAAAAAACGACAGTGTTACCCCTTACGTTTTTTTTTGGGCGAAAAATTAAGTATCCCCAATCTTCTCAAAACTCTGGATTCTGATAGAGGGCCATGAGCCTTAGACCTGAGTGCAACAATGGAGGCTCTAGACCCTTCCAGAGCTGAGATATCGAAACTCAAAATTTCGACCAGAAAAAAAAACGACAGTTACCCCTTATGTTTTTTTTTTTGGGGGCGAAAAATTAAGTATCCCCAATCTTCTCAAAACTCTGGATTCTGATAGAGGGCCATGAGACATAGACCTGAGTGCAACAATGGAGGCTCTAGACCCTTCCAGTGCTGAGATATCGAAACTCAAAATTTCGACCCGAAAAAAAAACGACGGTGTTACCCCTTACGTTTGTTTTTTTTGGGCGAAAATGTAAGTATCCCCAATTTTCTCAAAACTCTGGATTCTGATAGAGGGCCATGAGACTTAGACCTGAGTGCAACAATGGAGGCTCTAGACCCTTCCAGAGCTGAAACATAGAAACTCAAAATTTCGACCAGAAAAAAAAAAAACGACAGTGTTACCCCTTACGTTTTTTTTTTTTTTTGGGGGCGAAAAATTAAGTATCCCCAATCTTCTCAAAACTCTGGATTCTGATAGAGGGCCATGAGACAGAGACCTGAGTGCAACAATGGAGGCTCTAGACCCTTCCAGTGCTGAGATATCGGAACTCAAAATTTCGACCCGAAAAAAAAAAAACGACAGTGTTACCCCTTTCGTTTTTAATTTTTTTTCGGGCGCAAAATGAAGTTTCTCCAATCTTCTCAAAACTCTGGATTCTGATAGAGGGCCATGAGACTTAAACCTGAGTGCAAAAATGGAGGCTCTAGACCCTTCCAGAGCTGAGATATTGAAAATCAAAATTTCGACCAGAAAAAAAAAAACGACAGTGTTACCCCTTACGTTTTTTTTTTTTTTGGGCGAAAAATTAAGTATCCCCAATCTTCTCAAAACTCTGGATTCTGATAGAGGGCCATGAGACTTAGACCTGAGTGCAACAATGGAGGCTCTAGACCCTTCCAGAGCTGAAACATCGAAACTCAAAATTTCGACCAGAAAAAAAAACGACAGTGTTACCCCTTACGTTTTTTTTTTTGGGGCGAAAAATTAAGTATCCCCAATCTTCTCAAAACTCTGGATTCTGATAGAGGGCCATGAGACATAGACCTGAGTGCAACAATGGAGGCTCTAGACCCTTCCAGTGCTGAGATATCGAAACTCAAAATTTCGACCCGAAAAAAAAAAACCGACAGTGTTACCCCTTACGTTTTTTTTGGGGGGCGAAAAATTAAGTATCCCCAATCTTCTCAAAACTCTGGATTCTGATAGAGGGCCATGAGACATAGACCTGAATGCAACAATGGAGGCTCTAGACCCTTCCAGTGCTGAGATATCGAAACTCAAAATTTCGACCCGAAAAAAAAAACGACAGTGTTACCCCTTACGTTTTTTTTTTTTGGGCGAAAAATTAAGTATCCCCAATATTCTCAAATCTCTGGATTCTGATAGAGGGCCATGAGACATAGACTTGAGTGCAACAATGGAGGCTCCAGACCCTTCCAGAGCTGAGATATCGAAAATCAAAATTTCGACCCGTAAATAAAACGACAGTGTTACCCCTTATGTTTTTTTTTTGGGCGAAAAATTAAGTATCCCTAATCTTCTCAAAACTTTGGATTCTAATAGAGGGCCATGAGACTTAGACCTGAGTGCAACAATGGAGGCTCTAGACCCTTCCAGAGCTGAGATATCGAAACTCAAAATTTCGACCAGAAAAAAAAAAACGACAGTGTTACCCCTTAAATTTTTTTTTTGGGCGAAAAATTAAGTATCCCCAATCTTCTCAAAACTCTGGATTCTGATAGAGGGCCATGAGACATAGACCTGAGTGCAACAATGGAGGCTCTAGACCCTTCCAGTGCTGAGATATCGAAACTCAATATTTCGACCCGAAAAAAAAAACGACAGTGTTACCCCTTACGTTTTTTGTTTTTTTTTGGGCGAAAAATTAAGTATCCCCAATCTTCTCAAAACTCTGGATTCTGATAGAGGGCCATGAGACTTAGACCTGAGTGCAACAATGGAGGCTCTAGACCCTTCCAGTGCTGAGATATCGAAACTCAAAATTTCGACCCGAAAAAAAAACGACAGTGTTACCCCTTACGTTTTTTTTGGGGGGCGAAAAATTAAGTATCCCCAATCTTCTCAAAACTCTGGATTCTGATAGAGGGCCATGAGACATAGACCTGAGTGCAACAATTGAGGCTCTAGACCCTTCCAGTGCTGAGATATCGAAACTCAAAATTTCGACATGTAAAAAAAAAACGACAGGGTTACCCCTTACGTTTTTTTTTTTTTTTGGGCGAAAAATTAAGTATCCCCAATCTTCTCAAAACTCTGGATTCTGATAGAGGGCCATGAGCCTTAGACCTGAGTGTAAAAATGGAGGTTCTAGACCCTTCCAGAGCTGAGATATCGAAACTCAAAATTTCGACCCGAAAAAAAAAAAACGACAGTGGTACCCCTTTCGTTTTTTTTTTTCGGGCGCAAAATGAAGTTTCTCCAATCTTCTCAAAACTCTGGATTCTGATAGAGGGCCATGAGACTTACACCTGAGTGCAAAAATGGAGGCTCTAGACCCTTCCAGAGCTGAGATATCGAAAATCAAAATTTTGACCAGAAAAAAAACGACAGTGTTACCCCTTACATTTTTTTTTTTTTGGGCGAAAAATTAAGTATCCCCAATCTTCTCAAAACTCTGGATTCTGATAGAGGGCTATGAGACTTAGACCTGAGTGCAACAATGGAGGCTCTAGACCCTTCCAGAGCTGAGATAACGAAACTCAAAATTTTGACCAGAAAAAAAAAAACGACAGTGTTACCCCTTACGTTTTTTTTTTTTTTGGGGCGAAAAATTAAGTATCCCTTAATCTTCTCAAAACTCTGGATTCTGATAGAGGGCCATGAGACATAGACCTGAGTGCAACAATGGAGGCTCTAGACCCTTCCAGTGCTGAGATATCGAAACTCAAAATTTCGACCCGAAAAAAAAAAACGACAGTGTTACCCCTTACGTTTTTTTTTTTGGGCGAAAAATTAAGTATCCCCAATCTTCTCAAAACTCTGGATTCTGATAGAGGGCCATGAGACTTAGACCTGAGTGCAACAATGGATGCTCTAGACCCTTCCAGTGCTGAGATATCGAAACTCAAAATTTCGACCCGAAAAAAAAAAAACGACAGTGTTACCCTTTACGTTTTTTTTGGGGGGGCGAAAAATTAAGTATCCCCAATCTTCTCAAAACTCTGGATTCTGATAGAGGGCCATGAGACATAGACCTGAGTGCAACAATGGAGGCTCTAGACCCTTCCAGTGCCGAGATATCGAAACTCAAAATTTCGACCCGAAAAAAAAACGACAGTGTTACCCCTTACGTTTTTTTTTGGGGGGCGAAAAATTAAGTATCCCCAATCTTCTCAAAACTCTGGATTCTGATAGAGGGCCATGAGACATAGACCTGAGTGCAACAATTGAGGCTCTAGACCCTTCCAGTGCTGAGATATCGAAACTCAAAATTTCGACCTGTAAAAAAAAAAACGACAGTGTTACCCCTTACGTTTTTTTTTTTTGGGCGAAAAATTAAGTATCCCCAATCTTCTCAAAACTCTGGATTCTGATAGAGGGCCATGAGACATAGACCTGAGTGCAACAATGGAGGCTCTAGACCCTTCCAGTGCTGAGATATCGAAACTCAAAATTTCGACCCGAAAAAAAACGACAGTGTTACCCCTTACGTTTTTTGTTTTTTTTTTGGGCGAAAAATTAAGTATCCCCAATCTTCTCAAAACTCTGGATTCTGATAGAGGGCCATGAGACTTAGACCTGAGTGCAACAATGGAGGCTCTAGACCCTTCCAGTGCTGAGATATCGAAACTCAAAATTTCGACCCGAAAAAAAAAACGACAGTGTTACCCCTTACGTTTTTTTTGGGGGGCGAAAAATTAAGTATCCCCAATCTTCTCAAAACTCTGGATTCTGATAGAGGGCCATGAGACATAGACCTGAGTGCAACAATTGAGGCTCTAGACCCTTCCAGTGCTGAGATATCGAAACTCAAAATTTCGACATGTAAAAAAAAAACGACAGTGTTACCCCTTACGTTTTTTTTTTTTTTTGGGCGAAAAATTAAGTATCCCCAATCTTCTCAAAACTCTGGATTCTGATAGAGGGCCATGAGACATAGACCTGAGTGCAACAATGGAGGCTCTAGACCCTTCCAGTGCTGAGATATTGAAACTCAAAATTTCGACCCGAAAAAAAAACGACAGTGTTACCCCTTACGTTTTTTTTGGGGGGCGAAAAATTAAGTATCCCCAATCTTCTCAAAACTCTGGATTCTGATAGAGGGCCATGAAACATAGACCTGAGTGCAACAATTGAGGCTCTAGACCCTTCCAGTGCTGAGATATCGAAACTCAAAATTTCGACCCGAAAAAAAAAACGACAGTGTTACCCCTTACGTTTTTTTTTTTTTTGGGCGAAAAATTAAGTATCCCCAATCTTCTCAAAACTCTGGATTCTGATAGAGGGCCATGAGCCTTAGACCTGAGTGTAAAAATGGAGGTTCTAGACCCTTCCAGAGCTGAGATATCGAAACTCAAAATTTCGACCCGAAAAAAAAAAAAACGACAGTGGTACCCCTTTCGTTTTTTTTTTCAGGCGCAAAATGAAGTTTCTCCAATCTTCTCAAAACTCTGGATTCTGATAGAGGGCCATGAGACTTACACCTGAGTGCAAAAATGGAGGCTCTAGACCCTTCCAGAGCTGAGATATCGAAAATCAAAATTTTGAACAGAAAAAAAACGACAGTGTTACCCCTTACATTTTTTTTTTTGGGCGAAAAATTAAGTATCCCCAATCTTCTCAAAACTCTGGATTCTGATAGAGGGCCATGAGACTTAGACCTGAGTGCAACAATGGAGGCTCTAGACCCTTCCAGAGCTGAGATAACGAAACTCAAAATTTTGACCAGAAAAAAAAAAACGACAGTGTTACCCCTTACGTTTTTTTTTTTTTTGGGGGCGAAAAATTAAGTATCCCCAATCTTCTCAAAACTCTGGATTCTGATAGAGGGCCATGAGACATAGACCTGAGTGCAACAATGGAGGCTCTAGACCCTTCCAGTGCTGAGATATCGAAACTCAAAATTTCGACCCGAAAAAAAAACGACAGTGTTACCCCTTACGTTTTTTTTTTTTGGGCGAAAAATTAAGTATCCCCAATCTTCTCAAAACTCTGGATTCTGATAGAGGGCCATGAGACTTAGACCTGAGTGCAACAATGGATGCTCTAGACCCTTCCAGTGCTGAGATATCGAAACTCAAAATTTCGACCCGAAAAAAAAAAACGACAGTGTTACCCCTTACGTTTTTTTTGGGGGGCGAAAAATTAAGTATCCCCAATCTTCTCAAAACTCTGGATTCTGATAGAGGGCCATGAGACATAGACCTGAGTGCAACAATGGAGGCTCTAGATCCTTCCAGTGCTGAGATATCGAAACTCAAAATTTCGACCCGAAAAAAAAACGACAGTGTGACCCCTTACGTTTTTTTTTGGGGGGCGAAAAATTAAGTATCCCCAATCTTCTCAAAACTCTGGATTCTGATAGAGGGCCATGAGACATAGACCTGAGTGCAACAATTGAGGCTCTAGACCCTTCCAGTGCTGAGATATCGAAACTCAAAATTTCGACCTGTAAAAAAAAAAACGACAGTGTTACCCCTTACGTTTTTTGTTTTTTTTTTGGGCGAAAAATGAAGTATCCCCAATCTTCTCAAAACTCTGGATTCTGATAGAGGGCCATGAGACATAGACCTGAGTGCAACAATGGAGGCTCTAGACCCTTCCAGTGCTGAGATATCGAAACTCAAAATTTCGACCCGAAAAAAAAACGACAGTGTTACCCCTTACTTTTTTTTTGGGGGGCGAAAAATTAAGTATCCCCAATCTTCTCAAAACTCTGGATTCTGATAGAGGGCCATGAGACATAGACCTGAGTGCAACAATTGAGGCTCTAGACCCTTCCAGTGCTGAGATATCAAAACTCAAAATTTCGACCTGTAAAAAAAAAACGACAGTGTTACCCCTTACGTTTTTTTTTTTTTTTTGGGCGAAAAATTAAGTATCCCCAATCTTCTCAAAACTCTGGATTCTGATAGAGGGCCATGAGACATAGACCTGAGTGCAACAATGGAGGCTCTAGACCCTTCCAGTGCTGAGATATCGAAACTTAAAATTTCGACCCGAAAAAAAAAACCGACAGTGTTACCCCTTACTTTTTTTTTTTGGGGCGAAAAATTAAGTATCCTCAATCTTCTCAAAACTCTGGATTCTGATAGAGGGCCATGAGCCTTAGACCTGAGTGTAAAAATGGAGGTTCTAGACCCTTCCAGAGCTGAGATATCGAAACTCAAAATTTCGACCCGAAAAAAAAAAAACGACAGTGGTACCCCTTTCGTTTTTTTTTTCGGGCGCAAAATGAAGTTTCTCCAATCTTCTCAAAACTCTGGATTCTGATAGAGGGCCATGAGACTCACACCTGAGTGCAAAAATGGAGGCTCTAGACCCTTCCAGAGCTGAGATATCGAAAATCAAAATTTTGAACAGAAAAAAAACGACAGTGTTACCCCTTACATTTTTTTTTTTTGGGCGAAAAATTAAGTATCCCCAATCTTCTCAAAACTCTGGATTCTGATAGAGGGCCATGAGACTTAGACCTGAGCGCAACAATGGAGGCTCTAGACCCTTCCAGAGCTGAGATAACGAAACTCAAAATTTTGACCAGAAAAAAAAAACGACAGTGTTACCCCTTACGTTTTTTTTTTTTTTTTTTTGGGGCGAAAAATTAAGTATCCCCAATCTTATCAAAACTCTGGATTCTGATAGAGGGCCATGAGACATAGACCTGAGTGCAACAATGGAGGCTCTAGACCCTTCCAGTGCTGAGATATCGAAACTCAAAATTTCGACCCGAAAAAAAAAAACGACAGTGTTACCCCTTACGTTTTTTTTGGAGGGCGAAAAATTAAGTATCCCCAATCTTCTCAAAACTCTGGATTCTGATAGAGGGCCATGAGACTTAAACCTGAGTGCAAAAATGGAGGCTCTAGACCCTTCCAGTGCTGAGATATCGAAACTCAAAATTTCGACCAGAAAAAAAAACGACAGTGTTACCCCTTACGTTTTTTTTTTTTTTGGGCGAAAAATTAAGTATCCCCAATCTTCTCAAAACTCTGGATTCTGATAGAGGGCCATGAGACTTAAACCTGAGTGCAAAAATGGAGGCTCTAGACCCTTCCAGAGCTGAGATATCGAAAATCAAAATTTCGACCAGAAAAAAAAACGACAGTGTTACCCCTTACTTTTTTTTTTTTTTTTTGGGTGAAAAATTAAGTATCCCCAATCTTCTCAAAACTCTGGATTCTGATAGAGGGCCATGAGACTTAGACTTGAGTGCAAAAATGGTGCTCCAGACCATTCCAGAGCTGAGATATCAAAAATCAAAATTTTGAACAGAAAAAAAACGACAGTGTTACCCCTTACATTTTTTTTTTTTGGGCGAAAAATTAAGTATCCCCAATCTTCTCAAAACTCTGGATTCTGATAGAGGGCCATGAGCCTTAGACCTGAGTGTAAAAATGGAGGTTCTAGACCCTTCCAGAGCTGAGATATCGAAACTCAAAATTTCGACCCGAAAAAAAAAAAAACGACAGTGGTACCCCTTACGTTTTTTTTTTTCGGGCGCAAAATGAAGTTTCTCCAATCTTCTCAAAACTCTGGATTCTGATAGAGGGCCACGAGACTTACACCTGAGTGCAAAAATGGAGGCTCTAGACCCTTCCAGAGCTGAGATAACGAAATTTTAAAATTTTGACCAGAAAAAAAAAAACGACAGTGTTACCCCTTACGTTTTTTTTTTTGGGGCGAAAAATTAAGTATCCCCAATCTTCTCAAAACTCTGGATTCTGATAGAGGGCCATGAGACATAGACCTGAGTGCAACAATGGAGGCTCTAGACCCTTCCAGTGCTGAGATATCGAAACTCAAAATTTCGACCAGAAAAAAAAAAACGACAGTGCCCTTACCTTACTTTTTTTTTTTTGGGTGAAAAATTAAGTATCCCCAATCTTCTCAAAACTCTGGATTCTGATAGAGGGCCATGAGACTTAAACCTGAGTGCAAAAATAGAGGCTCTAGACCCTTCCAGAGCTGAGATATCGAAAATCAAAATTTCGACCAGAAAAAAAAACGACAGTGTTACCCCTTACGTTTTTTTTTTTTTGGGGTGAAAAATTAAGTATCCCCAATCTTCTCAAAACTCTGGATTCTGATAGAGGGCCATGAGACTTAGACTTGAGTGCAAAAATGGTGCTCTAGACCATTCCAGAGCTGAGATATCAAAAATCAAAATTTTGAACAGAAAAAAAACGACAGTGTTACCCCTTACATTTTTTTTTTTTGGGCGAAAAATTAAGTATCCCCAATCTTCTCAAAACTCTGGATTCTGATAGAGGGCCATGAGCCTTAGACCTGAGTGTAAAAATGGAGGTTCTAGACCCTTCCAGAGCTGAGATATCGAAACTCAAAATTTCGACCCGAAAAAAAAAAAACGACAGTGGTACCCCTTTCGTTTTTTTTTTTCGGGCGCAAAATGAAGTTTCTCCAATCTTCTCAAAACTCTGGATTCTGATAGAGGGCCACGAGACTTACACCTGAGTGCAAAAATGGAGGCTCTAGACCCTTCCAGAGCTGAGATAACGAAACTCAAAATTTTGACCAGAAAAAAAAAACGACAGTGTTACCCCTTACGTTTTTTTTTTTTGGGGCGAAAAATTAAGTATCCCGAATCTTCTCAAAACTCTGGATTCTGATAGAGGGCCATGAGACATAGACCTGAGTGCAACAATGGAGGCTCTAGACCCTTCCAATGCTGAGATATCGAAACTCAAAATTTCGACCCGAAAAAAAAAACGACGGTGTTACCCCTTACGTTTGTTTTTTTTTTGGGCGAAAAATTAAGTATCCCCAATTTTCTCAAAACTCTGGATTCTGATAGAGGGCATAGAGACTTAGACCTGAGTGCAACAATGGAGGCTCTAGACCCTTCCAGAGCTGAAACATAGAAACTCAAAATTTCGACCAGAAAAAAAAAAAACGACAGTGTTACCCCTTACGTTTTTTTTTTTTGGGGCGAAAAATTAAGTATCCCCAATCTTCTCAAAACTCTGGATTCTGATAGAGGGCCATGAGACATAGACCTGAGTGCAACAATGGAGGCTCTTGACCCTCCCAGTGCTGAGATATTGGAACTCAAAATTTCGACCCGAAAAAAAAAAAAAACGACAGTGTTACCCCTTTCGTTTTTAATTTTTTTTTTTCGGGCGCAAAATGAAGTTTCTCCAATCTTCTCAAAACTCTGGATTCTGATAGAGGGCCATGAGACTTAAACCTGAGTGCAAAAATGGAGGCTCTAGACCCTTCCAGAGCTGAAACATAGAAACTCAAAATTTCGACCAGAAAAAAAAAACGACAGTGTTACCCTATACGTTTTTTTTGGGGGGGCGAAAAATCAAGTATCCCCAATCTTCTCAAAACTCTGGATTCTGATAGAGGGCCATGAGACATAGACCTGAGTGCAACAATGGAGGCTCTAGACCCTTCCAGTGCTGAGATATCGAAACTCAAAATTTCGACCCGAAAAAAAAACGACGGTGTTACCCCTTACGTTTGTTTTTTTGGGCGAAAAATTAAGTATCCCCAATTTTCTCAAAACTCTGGATTCTGATAGAGGGCCATGAGACTTAGACCTGAGTGCAACAATGGAGGCTCTAGACCCTTCCAGAGCTGAAACATAGAAACTCAAAATTTCGACCAGAAAAAAAAAACGACAGTGTCACCCTATACGTTTTTTTTTGGGGGGCGAAAAATCAAGTATCCCCAATCTTCTCAAAACTCTGGATTCTGATAGAGGGCCATGAGACATAGACCTGAGTTCAACAATGGAGGCTCTAGACCCTTCCAGTGCTTAGATATCGGAACCCAAAATTTCGACCCGAAAAAAAAAAACGACAGTGTTACCCCTTTCATTTTTAATTTTTTTTTCGGGCGCAAAATGAAGTTTCTCCAATCTTCTCAAAACTCTGGATTCTGATAGAGGGCCATGAGATTTAAACCTGAGTGCAAAAATGGAGGCTCTAGACCCTTCCAGAGCTGAGATATCGAAAATCAAAATTTCGACCAGAAAAAAAAACTTACCCCTTACGTTTTTTTTTTTTTTTTTTTTGGGCGAAAAATTAAGTATCCCCAATCTTCTCAAAACTCTGGATTCTGATAGAGGGCCATGAGACTTAGACCTGAGTGCAACAATGGAGGCTCTAGATCCTTCCAGAGCTGAAACATCGAAACTCAAAATTTCGACCAGAAAAAAAAAACGACAGTGTTACCCCGTACGTTTTTTTTTTGGGGCGAAAAATTAAGTATCCCCAATCTTCTCAAAACTCTGGATTCTGATAGAGGGCCATGAGACATAGACCTGAGTGCAACAATGGAGGCTCTAGACCCTTCCAGTGCTGAGATATCGAAACTCAAAATTTCGACCCGGAAAAAAACGACAGTGTTACCCCTTACGTTTTTTTTGGGGGGGCGAAAAATTAAGTATCCCCAATCTTCTCAAAACTCTGGATTCTGATAGAGGGCCATGAGACATAGACCTGAGTGCAACACTGGAGGCTCTAGAACCTTCCAGTGCTGAGATATCGAAACTCAAAATTTCGACCCGAAAAAAAACGACAGTGTTACCCCTTACGTTTTTTTTTTTTGGGCGAAAAATTAAGTATCCCCAATCTTCTCAAAACTCTGGATTCTGATAGAGGGCCATGAGACATAGACCTGAGTGCAACAATAGAGACTCTAGACCCTTCCAGTGCTGAGATATCGAAACTCAAAATTTCGACCCGAAAAAAAAACGACAGTGTTACCCCTTACGTTTTTTTTTGGGCGAAAAATTAAGTATCCCCAATCTTCTCAAATCTCTGGATTCTGATAGAGGGCCATGAGACTTAGACCTGAGTGCAACAATGGAGGCTCTAGACCCTTCCAGAGCTGAGATATCGAAACTCAAAATTTCGACCAGAAAAAAAAAACGACAGTGTTACCCCTTACGTTTTTTTTTTTTGGGCGAAAAATTAAGTATCCCCAATCTTCTCAAAACTCTGGATTCTGATAGAGGGCCATTAGACATAGACCTGAGTGCAACAATGGAGGCTCTAGACCCTTCCAGTGCTGAGATATCGAAACTCAAAATTTCGACCCGAAAAAAAAACGACAGTGTTACCCCTTACGTTTTTTTTGGGGGGGCGAAAAATTAAGTATCCCCAATCTTCTCAAAAATCTGGATTCTGATAGAGGGCCATGAGACATAGACCTGAGTGCAACAATGGAGGCTCTAGACCCTTCCAGTGCTGAGATATCGAAACTCAAAATTTCGACCCGAAAAAAAAACCCGACAGTGTTACCCCTTTCGTTTTTAATTTTTTTTTCGGGCGCAAAATGAAGTTTCTCCAATCTTCTCAAAACTCTGGATTCTGATAGAGGGCCATGAGACTTAAACCTGAGTGCAAAAATGGAGGCTCTAGACCCTTCCAGAGCTGAGATTTCGAAAATCAAAATTTCGACCAGAAAAAAAAAACGACAGTGTTACCCCTTACGTTTTTTTTTTTTTTTGGGCGAAAAATTAAGTATCCCCAATCTTCTCAAAACTCTGGATTCTGATAGAGGGCCATGAGACATAGACCTGAGTGCAACAATGGAGGCTCTAGACCCTTCCAGTGCTGAGATATCGAAACTCAAAATTTCGACCCGAAAAAAAAACGACAGTGTTACCCCTTACGTTTTTTTTTGGGGGGCGACAAAATTAAGTATCCCCAATCTTCTCAAAACTCTGGATTCTGATAGAGGGCCATGAGACATAGACCTGAGTGCAACAATGGAGGCTCTAGACCCTTCCAGTGCTGAGATATCGAAACTCAAAATTTCGACCCGAAAAAAAAAAACGACAGTGTTACCCCTTACGTTTTTTTTTTTTTTTTGGGCGAAAAATTAAGTATCCCCAATCTTCTCAAAACTCTGGATTCTGATAGAGGGCCATGAGACATAGACCTGAGTGCAACAATGGAGACTCTAGACCCTTCCAGTGCTGAGATATCGAAACTCAAAATTTCGACCCGAAAAAAAAACGACAGTGTTACCCCTTACGTTTTTTTTTTTCGGGCGCAAAATGAAGTTTCTCCAATCTTCTCAAAACTCTGGATTCTGATAGAGGGCCATGAGACTTAAACCTGAGTGCAAAAATGGAGGCTCTAGACCTTTCCAGAGCTGAGATATCGAAAATCAAAATTTCGACCAGAAAAAAAAAACGACAGTGTTACCCCTTACGTTTTTTTTTTTTTTTTTGTGCGAAAAATTAAGTATCCCCAATCTTCTCAAAACTCTGGATTCTGATAGAGGGCCATGAGACATAGACCTGAGTGCAACAATGGAGGCTCTAGACCCTTCCAGTGCTGAGATATCGAAACTCAAAATTTCGACCCGAAAAAAAAAAACGACAGTGTTACCCCTTACGTCTTTTTTTTTTTTTGGGCGAAAAATTAAGTATCCCCAATCTTCTCAAAACTCTGGATTCTGATAGAGGGCCATGAGACATAGACCTGAGTGCAACAATGGAGACTCTAGACCCTTCCAGTGCTGAGATATCGAAACTCAAAATTTCGACCCGAAAAAAAAACGACAGTGTTACCCCTTACGTTTTTTTTTTTGGGCGAAAAATTAAGTATCCCCAATCTTCTCAAAACTCTGGATTCTGATAAAGGGCCATGAGCCTTAGACCTGAGTGCAAAAATGGAGGTTCTAGACCCTTCCAGAGATGAGATATCGAAACTCAAAATTTCGACCCGAAAAAAAAAAACGACAGTGGTACCCCTTTCGTTTGTGTTTTTTTCGGGCGCAAAATGAAGTTTCTCCAATCTTCTCAAATCTCTGGATTCTGATAGAGGGCCATGAGACAGACCTGAGTGCAACAATGGAGGCTCTATAGATATAAATGTCTGATTCTAAGGTAATAAAAACATTACGGTTTATCAAGTAAGTTCTTTATACACCACTGAAAACATACTGCAGTTATGGATGTCATATTACATATCTGTTAATATATACTCACAATTTTTACACATTGCACCTTTAAAGTGTCACCTTTGTTTATTATTATTATATTTTTTTTGTTGGTAATACTTTCTTTTGATAGTCACCTTTAGACATTTGGCATGTTGACTACAAGTAACGTAGCACATACATGTAATCTAACTCTCATTAGAGTATTAGAAAACTGTCTGCTTAATGTCTTAATTTTAAAATTAAAATTAATATCTAGTTTTATAATAGCTTAACACTTTATTTTGATGCTCCACCAAAAGACACTCTATAGAGTCACTTTTAAAGTACGTCAACCATTCTAACAGCCTACTCAAAATACTCCAATGAAAGTTAGTTGACATGTCTTTAAAGTTGCACAAATGGTGAAATTCAATGTTGCTGATTTCCATGCAATTTCCATGTAAAAAACTTAAAACAAAACATACAATTCATATGGACCACTTTTATGGTTCTTCTTATGGCACTTAAAGCCAACACCAATAATAGCAAGAACTGTTTCTGAAGAATGAAAGTTCAGTTTTGCCATCACAGGAATAAATTACATTTATTAAAATAAGAAACCGCTATTTTAAATTATAAGAATTATTTACAATAGTATTGTTTTATTGTATTTTTGAATACAGCTGAATACAGCTTTGGAGAGGAGAGTTGGCTTCGGTTACACCTTGTTTAAGGTGT
The DNA here is from genome assembly GCF_988280905.1 of Pimephales promelas. Lineage (NCBI taxonomy): Eukaryota > Metazoa > Chordata > Actinopteri > Cypriniformes > Leuciscidae > Pimephales > Pimephales promelas. The sequence goes on along the minus strand of NC_142776.1, from coordinate 20,169,265 downwards.
CCTTCTTACAGTGTAATTCTACATTTCAATTCTGAAAAATAATGATTAACTACATGTACTTACTACAGGGTTTGGTTTTGTGTAATTATGCATAATTCAGAGTTATTATTACAGTCACTACATGTGACGTGTAACAAGAACACTGTAAAATGAAGTGCCATACAAGACTTCTTTCAAAAAATTAAAGACCTCACAGTCTCTTTCCCAATTCAGAGGGGAATGAAGGGGGTAAAAAAAAAAAAAAGCCATGACCAATCCATACCGGGGCCCAATTCAGCTATTTATGGCAGTGTGTTTTCTCAGACTGGGCTTCTGAAAAGCCTTTCTGAGCCTTCACTCCCTTTGGAGCATTCAGTAAGGGAATGTGGTAACAATAATAATGCATTAAGCCAGTCGTGGCTCGCGATAACACTCAGTGCGCCATCTCTTAAGTGCTGGGCTGGTCGGTCAGCCCCTGAAAGCATGGCCGACTGCAGACAGACTCCTACAGCGAGACCAAAGATACACTCACAATACGTTCACAATGAAAAGGTTTCATAACCGCCATCGCTATGCAGGGACTAAACCGAAAATGCCAGTGTAAAGTGGGATCATTTAAAGTTTAAACTTCCTCTGGGTGTTTTTTCTCGTGTACGTGTTTTTGTGTGTATATGTGGGTGTGTGCATCAATCAGATCCCCACTGAGGGAAATAAATACACTGGTGTTTCTGATAGATTTTTCACTGCGCTCCGATGGGTAAATGCATGTGGACGCCTCCCCGATGAAGTGCAAGAAAGGCCCAGGCTCAGAAGCCCGCCAATCTAGAAACCTCAGCTGCCGTGCAGCACATTTACCCAGGATCTCTTAATCTGCATCTACCCACTAATTTCATAAATTAGCAAACGCCACCCCGAACGTTTATTTATGAAGCAGCTGCAGTATCAAGTTAGAGTTGTAGTATTAGACGATATTAAGAAGTGTAAGTTGTTTAAGCAGCTTAACTCATTACAAAAGAAGTAACAGATATTGCAAGGAACACTTAATTAATAATTCACAAGAAAAAGTGAAAATAAAATGACACTGGGGCTCAGTGTGGCTGACCAGGATGGAGATCTTTTTTACTGGGACGAAGCCAGAGCCCCTGAACAGAGGGCTGAACCTTTCATAAGAACAGCAAAAGGTCACCAAATGCTTTCATTAATCAGCCAGAGTCAGCTTAGATGTCGAAAAGACTCCTCGTTAGAAATTCTGCAAGTCTTTGTGTCTCTTTAGGACACTAGAGGATTTTCTAAGAGTAATTCAATTCCCAGTTCTGGGCTAATGTCACAGGCTCCACATTAAGAGCAGAAGTCCCCATAAATTAATGGTTCTGGACATTTTTGTTTTTAATTCTTGCAAATGCTTTATTTGGTAGATCAAATATGAATCTACTTGTATACATGCTAAATTGTTAGGAAATATGCTATGTGTATATAGCTCATTGCTTTTAATGGGTATATGCTACTGTACGGAATGCACAAGGCTTTATCTTTGCAGCTATATCAGCAATATCTGTCCTGTCAGTGTGTTAGCGATGCTCACTGTAGAAGAGTATAAATAACCCAAGTGCAGTTTTTTATATTCCAATGTGAACAGATAGAGAAAGAACAAAGACTTGGCTGGATTTGATAAACTAAACTTGAACATGCAACATTAAACTCACCAACAGAGGTTCTGTCATGGCAAGTGTTTGGCATGGTAATGGATATGACAATGTTGTATGTTTGAATATATCTGCTTACGCTGCTGCTGCTTTTATTGCTGCTACTGCGGAAGAGCAAATACATACATGACACGCTGCTGTGAGCAAGTAAGACATGCTGCTGCTGTTCAACTCGAATTACCCGTAGCAGCAGATCTATACAGGTGGAGATGGGGAAGGTGAAGGCTTTTTAAAAGTGCGCTGCACTGCTAAGGCAAATTCAACCACGTACTTAAAGGTTGAGCGTGTGAGCACGATCGGCTACTGATACGACAGGAACCAATCAGCTGTGCCCTATAATGATATGATTACGAGCAGGTTGAGTTAGGTCCTATTCAGAGCAGTCTCATCCCAAGACATCATATAACTGACGTCTTGGCACGTCTTTTGACCATACGTCAACATCCGCCTTTTTAGGGTACCCTTAAACGTCGGTTAGATGATGTTATCGGATCCTAACCCTACCCCAGACCTAAACCTACCCCTAAACCTACCCCGTCACCTAACCGATGTTAAAGGTAAAGCGTCAGTTGTATGCTGGCCCGGGATCGTTCACTTTGAAATAAATTAAATTAGCTTACCTCAAGGGCATCCAAGATGTAGGTGTCTGTTTCCACAGTATTTTCAATTTTGACATTTTTCAGTCAAACCGTTGTTGTCTATCAGTAATACACTGGAGGTCCACCAAAAAGCATGCACAGAGAAGTCAAAATTAAACATGATTTAACGACTCATAAATGTAAGTACACATTGATGGCCTAAGACACAAAACGAGCGGTTTTTGTGAGAAAATGAACAGTATTTATATCGTTTTTACCTCGTGTAATCCAAGTTATCTGAATCAGTTGTGCAATGTCCAACTGAACCGAACTGAATCAGTTCAATGGTACGCCGGAAGTGATCGCTTGCGTGTGATGTCACTCAATATTTACATGGAGATTTCGTAAGTTTTACCTTTTACTAAACATATTTAGATATACCGAAATCGTCTTCCATTGCGGTTTCCCGTATATCTAAATATGTTTAGTGAAAGGTAAAACTTCCGAAATCTCTGTATAAACAAAGAGTGACGTAGGGGCGCAAGCGATCACTTCCAGCGCATGCGCAGAGCGAAGCACCCGTGCCGTCAGATCATTCTGTCATGGCTATGATTACAAGAGGTAAAACGATATAAATACTGTTCGTTTTCTCACACAAACCACTCGTTTCGTGTCTTAGGCCATCAATGTGTACTTAAATGTACGAGTCATTAAATCATGATTAATTTTGACTTCTCTGTGCATGCTCTTTGAGGTGAACCGATTGAGGACCCCTTCACTTCCAGTGTATGACTGACAGACAACAACGGTTTGACCAAAAAAAATGTCAAAATTGAAAATGCTGTAGAAACACCTAGACACCTACATCTTGGATCCCCTTGAGGTAAGATAAAACATATCAAAAATTAATTTCAAAGTGAACTATCCCTTTAAGGGTACCCTAAAAAGGTGGATGTTGACGTATGGTCAAAAGACGTCCCAAGACGTCAGTTATACGACTTCTTGGGATGAGACTGTGTTATCCTAGCCTGCGCCATGTAGAGATTCATGACAGAACTTTGTATTTGAACATGTCACGGTTTATGAATTCTCTGCCTTCTTCTTGTCTTGTGATTGTGTGTGTGTGTGTGTGTGTGGCACGTGCGTCAGTGTGGGCATGGCCGCTAAGTACCTCTGATCACACTTTACGTGGGCTACAATATAGATGGTATCTGCTATCTCTTGATGTCAGATCATTTTGGTATGTTCCTGTGTTGGTTCCTGTTCCGTTTTGTGGTGGTCTTCGTGGTCTTAGTGAACAGGATTGTTCTTCGTGTCTGCACTACTGGTTCATCTCTTGTTATACCTGGAGCCTGGTTATACGTCTCAGACCGTCTTTCATCACCCAGTCGCCTGTCGAAGTCCCTGCATCACTAGCCTTGTCTGTTGTCTCTGTGTTTTTGTTTGCTGACCACCGTTTCTGTTTATTCTTCAATAAACATCTCTTTCTGCACTTTGATTCCAGTTGTTCCTGACAGAAAGAAATAGTTCAAAGGACAATGATTACATGAAGGCTATACATGTATACACAAAGACTAATGACATAACAAGACACACCTGACAGCATGAAGGTCCAATAAACAACATAACCGTATCGATTGTATTAATTCATATGAATTAGCCACAAAGTTGCCAAAACGTAAAATAGTTATATCGTCATGAAACGAATGTTGGAAAAGGACATGAAAGGGGCTCAGAAAATGTTGCAGGACTGAAAATATATAACCCATATGAGCATTACTTCTCAAAATGCTAGGAGAGCAGATGCTTGCTGCTACACCATGGCTTTAGGATGGGCTTGCTTCAAATTAGGCAAAAAAGTGAAAGAAAGACCTTAAGTTAATGAAAACATATGAGAGAGAGAATGGAAGATCATATAGCAAATTAATGCTCTGCTTGAACAAGCAAATGAATGCTGTGCCTTAACAAGGCATTAATTTAGCCAGCTTTTTCAATCTTACATAAAAAAAGAAGAGCAGAGGAAAGGAGAGATAAAAGGCAGGGGAAAGAATAATTATCTCTTTACCTATTAATAAAGCATTTGAAATCAGTTCTTTTGGGTTTCTTTCTAAAACACTGCAGCAAGAGAATGTGTTGGCAGTGACTAATGTTTCACATTGTTAAATATATCTATTAATGATTTTTTCTAGGAGGCTTTGAAGTTGAGACCATTAAAGAGCTGTAAATCACCAAATTGTCTGCCCAAGAGCCTGCATGAGTTTCCTTATCTCTGCAATTACATGAAGGGGAGTGGGATCTGCTTAGGATCTATCTGTCCATTCCCATCGCATCCCACACACACACACCTCTTAGTCTCCGACCTGTAACTTATATCCATTTCTCTTTGGATGCCAGAACTGGATGCCAAAATACCTTAACCCTTAATGATTTTTTACCCAGCGATTAGTGATAACGTAGTGAAGCATATGATGCCCTGCAAGCTTCCATTTCATTCAGTTCAGTCAAGACATTTCTAACTTCAAAGTTAGTTTACATGAGATATTTACAATACAATATCAGTCAAATGTTTAGAAACAGCTTGACAAATTTTCTTTTGAATTAAAATTATCCACACTTTATCCTTTATCATATTATTCATTATCCACAAATTTTCCTTTTTTTTTTTTAGATTTCACATTTAATTTTTCTTATATTTAAGCTTCATCAAAGTAGTCACCGTTTGCAGCTCTGGGCATTGTTGTTACCAATTCCATGTCTTATCCACACCGTTTACTGTTAACAAAAACACCAGAAAAAACTAAACACAATGTTTGCCCTATTTTGCGACACAAGCAAAGCAAAGCAAAGCAAAACATGTGTGCTATATAGTAAAACACATTTAAAACCTTTCAGCAAAAGTCTTTAGATCAAATGAAAGATTATGATTATTAGATTATTTGTCTGTCCATATCTGAATGTTTCCATATCTCCCAATTTTATCTTGAAGGAGAATTGCAAAAATAATTGTTTTCAAGCTGGTTTCCCCAGAATACTACCCTGCCTCTCATTGGTCGACAATTAAATAGTCCCACCCCCAAATCATGCCATTGGATGAGTCGATGTTGTTATATTGGGCTGGTGGAGAAGCAGAGTAACAAGAAATCCACATTGTTCACAGCTTTCATTTGAATGGCTTACTTACGGTATATGTGTCTCTGCGTATTTGTCACAGTCTAGTTTGGTTTTCTGTTTTTGCCGTGTTAATTTCCTGTCTGATTGTCTCATGTGTTATTGATTTGATTTCATTATCCAGCGCAGCTGTGTTCCCTCATTATCTGGTGTATAAGTTCCTGTTTGTATGCCTTTAGTTGTTTGGTCTTGTCAGTGTAAACATGGGGTGTGCATTCTCCTGCCTTCTTTGTTGCGCATCTTGTGGATTATCGATTAAAGACTGTGTTTAAACTTCATTTGCCTTCACCGTGTTGATCTACACCACCAGAGTGTGATAGAAGACTGACCCAAAAAACTGATTTCTACTGCGGTGACATTTTTTTGTATGTGTTTTGACTTTATTTTTCATCACCATGGACATTCCCTTAATCTGTTTTCTGTGCCTCGAGCAGGGAGATCGCTCCATCGAGGACAATTTGAATGAGTTTCTAGACATTGCCTATCAAACACGCTTCCCGCACGAATGCTTTTTTACATTTCTTAACACATACGTAATACCATTACAAAGGCCAGGTTGTCTGAGGAAGAACCTTGAGAGAGCTTCGCCGAATATGTGAAGGACACCAGCCCCACTCCCAACCCAGTGCTCAGCCTGAAACCACCCAGCTGCAAGGAACATTTCCCTGAGCACACCGCAGACATAGAGCACAAGCTTCACGAGTCTAACCAGGTGTGTTACCAAGGGTATGGAAGAGAGCCCCGTCCACACTCCCACTACAGAAAGTCAGTTATTGGACATTTTTTTTTTTTGGTATTTGGAGAGGAGGATTCCCTGCCCCATTTGATCCCGCCTGAATCTTCATCTTCAGACCTGCTAGCCCTTTCTCAGCCTCCCTCTCCCTATTGTTGTCCCTCGGCAGTTCCTTTGTTCCTCATCAGCCTATTATCCAACCCTCAAATATTCCGACTACCCAGTCTCCGGTGTCTCGCATCAGCCCCTCAACTCCTCCTCAGCCTACTCTCAGGTGGTGTGGATCTACCGCGGGCCTTCAAGGAGCTAGCTCCTTCTGGGCTTGTGGATCCAATGGCTACACATCCGGTCTCTGATCCCGTCACTCCACCTTGGCCCGTCGTCCTGGCTCCTCCGCCTTCGCTTCGTCCTCCCTCAGCTCCGACAGGGACCATCGAGAATCCGGCTCCACTCCTTCAGAACATCGGCTCTGCCTGGGTCAAACATCGCCATCACAAAGTCCCAGACTTGCGAGTCATCCACAGCGCTCTGCCCCTTCACCCCCTCGACTCTGTTTGGCTCTGCCTTCCCTCAGACTCAACCTCAGCCCTCAGTCACTCCAGTTCCACCTTAGCCCTCCGGTGCCCTGATTCCACCTCGGGGGGTAGTCGCAGTAGTATGTCACGATCTCCAAAGCATACAGCATCGTTCCGCTCCATTGACTCTCTGTCTGTGCAGTGGGCCCCACCTTCATCGGCTTTGTCGTCTTCACTCGTTCCCAGGTTGGTGTTGAGACCCACACTACTTTGGCATCTTTCTCCATCAACACCATGTGGAACACCATCCTGGCTGTGGCCTGAGTCGTCAGTTGGATCTTCCTGCTCATGGCTGTCCAATGGATTACTCCTCCACCTGCACCACCGTGGACTTTTGTAATTTGTCCCTATCTAGGATTCCCGTCCTCCACCTAAATGTCCTCTATTCAGTGAACTGTCAGCACCAGGTTGTGGATTTCCGGGAGGGGTATACTGTTTAGTTTGGTTTTCTGTTTCTGCTGTGGTTATATCCTGTCTGCTTGTATTTTGTGTCTCTATGGTTATTGATTTGATTTCTTTGTAACTTTCAGTTGTGTTCCCTCGTTATCTTGTGTATTTAAGTTCCTAAATGTCTGCCTTTAGTTGTTCGGTCTCGTCAGTGTATATGTGGCGTGTGCATTCTCCTGCCTTCTTCGTTGTGCATATTATGAACTATCGATAGACAAAAAAGAAAGTCGCTCATAATCATAAGCATCACCACACAGATCTTTCGGTTTTTTCAACACTATCTCAGGTTGATTGTCTGTCTGAGTTACCAAATGCTTTTAATTCTGTGGGATGCAGCTGTGGGGTGATGGATGTTAGCTGAGTGTGCACTAAAGGAAGAGACCGTCATTAGGCAGAAAACAGAGCCTTAACCACAGCCCCTCTGTCTGGCATTTCTTCCCTTTCACTCCTCCTGACCTTTACATATAATTAAACATGTAGTTCAAGCAGCCTCAAATGGACCCCAAAGAGGTTTCTCTTTTGCCTGCGGCTTATCCCCTTAGAGCTCATGCTTGTATATCTATTTTCTTCTGTGAGAGTTTGCAAGCTGGCTCCTGGTAAACTGGCATAACTGTTTCACAGAGGAGTCAGAAAGGCGCGTGAGCTGGAAGCAGGGGAGCAGGTTTGTTTAGGTGCACAAAGGCAGACTGCAGCCTCTCTTGTAATGAACACAGTCATAAATATATGCATGCCTCTAATTAGCCACTATGTCATAGAGGGTCTGGCGATGCTGGTGGTGAGAGGAGGAGGAGGCAGAATTAGCAAGAGGCCCAGGATGGCGCTTCCATGCCGGGGTTTGTGAGGCAGCGCTGGCCCTGGGTGGAGGGAGATGGCCTTTGAGCAGATGCTACTCCCGGTGTCAACTGGCTGGGCCCTGATCGGCAGCCGTCTGTTAGTTAATCTATTAAGCTCTATCTCGTTGGGGCCTGCTGGGCACATGATCTACAGGGTCTATCTAAAAAATTATAATTAGCAAATTTCACAAAGAGACATTATGTTTTTTTAACTGTACTTGACTGACATATACATTCATTTATTACTATTATTACTTATTTATTACTATTATTACGTATACAACATTTTCACTAAGTCAAGTCAGTGGTAAAGGTAAAGGCAATATTTAAGTTACAATACAATGGATTAATTAAGAACAATGGCACTTTTATCCTTAAGGAATTTTAGAACTTTCCTAAAATATTTCCACATTCTTACAAGATAATACTATAATTTTTGATTCCATCACATTATTTTTATTTAAATGGCTGAGTCTTTAAAGGGTTAAACTGTGTTCCGAAGATGAACGGAATACGCAATTAAATATATATATATATATAGAGAGAGAGAGAGAGAGAGAGAGAGAGAGAGAGAGAGAGAGAGAGAGAGAGAGAGAGAGAGAGAGAGAGAGAGAGAGAGAGAGAGAGAGAGAGAGAATCTTTGCATTATTTGACAAACAGCTTTGGTAATTTGACACAATAAAAATATTTGTGATATCAGGGATATTTACCTTGATTTTCCAAAACATTTACTTCATCTCCAGCACTGACAAAATGATTGGTCATAGTGGAAATTATGCTGAGGGACTGAGGGACTGCAATTTATGTATATAAATAAATTTCACACAATAAATGGTGAAATGGTTATTATTGTATTCTTTGTTCAGATTAGAATAGGTTTTAAAATGTCATGTAATGAATTTTCAGGTTTTGCATGTAATATCCTAATGCAAAAAGGGTTAAACAATAAATTCTGTATGCACACACACACACACACACACACACACATTTTTTTTTTTTAAATTAGCTGAAATAAATGGTTTCCAAGAAAGTGTTAATGTGACTTTCATATAACATGAAGAAAAAGCTCAACTATGGTAGTTTTAATAAAAATCAACCCCTGGGATATAAAGTGCCTGTAGTTGAAGAAACACCCATATCCTATATTAAAGAAACACCTAAATGTGTATATATTATGCTATTTAATTAATGCAGTGTTCATTTGCACCTTGATCATGTAACAGCTAAAATGTGACTTTGATAACCCAGGATAAGCATTCAAGCACACCAGCATGCATACCGTGGTGTGGACACATATGCAGTCCCCCAGGTGTTAATTCGGCATCAATATCCGAATACTTCCATCACAATGAGTTCAGAGAGTGAGAGAGAGAAAGAGAGAGAGAGAGAGAGGCACCCGTGCTGATGGGCCTAATTTTTCTCTCTGGCTTCATGCCAGATCACAACTCAATCTCATCCTGCCCAACTCACACCAAACATGGCCAACACTTACAAAGATGAGAGGCAATTACAATGATTACCAAACATCTATAACAGGAATAACATTCCCAAACTTATTATTAAATATGTCAATATGCCTGCATTGTGATTTTGATTTTCTAGTATTAGAGGAAAAATCACTGGTTATAGATATATCAGTGAGAGTATATTAGCAACAGTCATTAACTACTTTAGCTATTAGTTCGGATCATCTGATATTGGCTGACCCAGTGAGGTCACATTTTTTTTCAGATGAAATTATAAAGTGCTTCCCCTTTAATCAAATGAGACACAACACATACTGCCTGTGCTTCGTGGCAACAGGGTTTATTTATAGTCCCCGAAACCCAAATGACCAGTTGCTTTAATTTAATAGCAGCCAACAGGATTATACACAGAAACAAATTACCTAAGTGGTGCTATCGGGCAACCAAAATCTTTAACAATAATGGAAACCATGGACATGATGTCTAGCTGTATTATTTCATTACCGCACTTGGCCTCTGAATCTGTTATGCGGTTACCAAGGGGACATGATGTGTGGCACAACATGCAGTTGTTGGCCCAGAGGGACAAATGGCTCTTCCCAGAAGCAAGAAGGCCCTCTGCTACGCAATTTGTCAGGCAGATCCTGGTCCTGATGGGGGGTGGGTGTGAGGGTGGACATTCAGACCCCCCTGAGGGACTCCAGACGTCTGTCCATTGGCAGCTTCTGTTGAGGAATTTGCAGCCTCTTGGTTCTCCAGCACCAAAAGTGTCAAAGTGTCAAAAACCACGCAGAGCGATTGAGAATGCATCTACACATTTGAAAATGCATCTTTTAAACATTTTGGCATTCCATCCACACTGAGACACCCAAACAGTCCCCTTTTCCTGCAAAAATTGATCTTTTGAAGATGTTCTCCCAAGTGCTAACTTTGAAAACTGTGAAACCGGAGATATTTGAAAACGATGATGCATGTTTTGTCAAGTGACACATATTGTACAGATATTTATCTTCATAACGGTACGTAATATACACCTTCACAATGCTGCTTAAGATAACAGTCACTTTGTACAATCTTCATATTAGGTTCCTGCAAAGATGGCAAAATGTGAGTGGAATTGCGTTTAAGGCATGGAATGGAACGGCGACTGAGTGTGACCTCGAAGCGAGATATTTTGCCAATAAAATGATTGTGCCAGAAGAATAGTGTGAGATGTGTGTTATGTCCAGTTTCTCTGGATCATCTTATCAAGCTTTACTTGTTTCACACACGCTCAGTAGGATGGTTTTAGCTCTTTCTGTTGTTTCAGCATGGACGAGAATTCTTTAGAAAATGCTTGAAAATGCTAGCGTGGATGGAGAGTGTTTTCAAACTAAATTTTCCAAAATGAATGTAGACGTAACCTGAGTCTTGACACATATTACATAAAAAATGATGATCTACTACGTTAATCATTGAGATCGGACCAGTTTCTTCCACTAACGAAGGAAACTTTACGACCAAAAGCACAGAGGAGTGTAAACGTACCTTTTGGAGAGTGCCGCCCAGACATACATGACTGAATTTAATAACGTTTAATCTCGAAACTGCGTGTGTGTCATTACCGGAGCAACCGATCGCAGGTTTGAGAGTGTGGTCAGCAGCAGGCCGGGGGAGAGAAAGGGGCTCCTCTCACTTGAGCGATTCTGCAGCATTTAATCAGATACCGGCGAGAAGGCCTTCAACCGACACGGAATGCTAATAGACGTAGCTCTAAATTATTTTCCTCTTTAAAAGAGTTGTGCTAGTGACATGTTGTTTTTATCAAGGAATGCAATTATACTTCAGCCTTAATATCTCAGCGCTTGTCACAGCTCGGCAATGCTTGCCAACTGCAATCAGAAATAACTCTGTCCCTTCAACTTAATGAATAACAAGTACTAGGCCATAAACTTGTAGTCATCCTCTATCCAATCACATTGTCTTGAGTAATTAAAATGATTAGCTTAATTAGCTTAATTAACTAAATTTGACTACAGGACATGGCCATATGGTGGAGCAAAACAAAGATGGGAGCTAATTAAAGTTAAAATAATGCAGGTTTTAATTAACTCAACCCTTAGGCATCAACATTTTCAAATTTATCCAAGCTGATAATTAAAAAGTCCTCTTGCCCAAGCAACATTTCTTCTCTGAGCTAATTAAATCTGGAAATGAATTAGCAACATGACGCTCCAAATATTAATTCCTGCTAGAAGATGACTTCACTTTCTAATGAAATTAATTAGGTGCACTGGACTCTGAGTCCGACTCAGGCTGTGTCCATGAGCGCAGACCCCATGTAATCAAGTACTGGGCTATGGGCCCCAGGGCGGAAATTTACAATTGTAATGAACACTCTTTAACTGTGTGCCTCTCTTAATATACCAAATGAACATGTAGATCTATTTATGCCAAGGGCATCCTTGTGTTGTGCCAGAGCGTTGGTAGCAGTTAGTTAAAATAGCTTTTTAAAACCCCTTTCTTTTTCCTCTCGTGTCGTGTTTGTGTGTGCAGCCGAAATGGCACCAGATGTACCAGCGAGTTTGATTTTGTGTCACGTCTGTGTGTTGTCAGAATGCTAAAATATGTGACAAGGCAATAAAACCATGTTTTATAAAATCTCCTTAATCTGTCGTTTCACTCAATTTATACACTCTAAAACAAACCTCATTTGCTCTCCAATAGAGAAGCTAATTAAACACAATGCATTGTTCTCTTGGCTCTTCCTATCTTTAAAAAAAAAAAAAAAAAGAAGCAGCAGCATAGGAAGAAGCCATCAAGCTCGAGATGTCTCCTTTGGAAGGGCATCATCAAATGCAAATGCTCCTGTTTGCGAAGGGGTGACTTTTACAAGCGCGGGCATGAATAAACTATTTGATGGCGCCATATTCCAGCACAAGACATTAGCTGCTCTGTTTCTTGCCTCTTTCACAGCTTCAGAACAAAGATTTGCATAGATACAATCTCCAGATTCAAATTACAATTTAGACTCATTCCGGAAAGCCGTCACTGTATCTGGCATTGCTTATCTCTGTGCAGAGGCTCCGAGAGGACAAAGTGGATGTCTCTCAAGGATTCCTTTGAATTTATCACCCTTTTTTGAGTGTTGTTTTATTACATTTGCCATCAGTTGAACCGTGAATCAATTTAGCGACACAATGCGCACACCCAGCTGCTAAGCAAATAGCTAGATGACAAGACAATATTTACTTGAGATTGTGCATGATTTATGGAAGGCCTTTGTGTTTTTTCACCTAAGCTTATGTCTAATAATTGTCTGCATTCTTGGCCAATTGTGAGGCAGCTCATCTAGGTGTTATCCATCACTGTGGCAGACACACAATTGCAGTGTCCAACACAAAGAGCGTGACCCCCTTAATGTGCTTTGTCAAAGCAATCTGCCTCGAAATAATGGAGACCTGCTTATCCATTCTTTGAAATGTTATCTGGGGACAACATACTGGAAGACCTTATTTTGTAGTCCCACTGACCACAGGAACTGTATGACTTGGGAACTTGCATTGTCTGTGTTTAAACAAAAAGTCAACAAGTTTCCCCCATCCTTACACAACTTGCTCTTGGACCTTTACCTATTTACACCTGGTGCTTTTTGGTTGATTGGATCACGAGCAAACGAGGGAGACACATTCTCATTTACACTGGTGTTTTAATATGTCTCTTTTGTCCGCTTTCGACCCTTGATTTCTTCAAGTAGAGGGTCTATAGGGTGGGTTGTAAGTGCATGGGCTTTTTCAGATCTTTCGATCAAATTGATGGAATAAGCTCACAAAATTTACATAAGAACACAACTGGAGATGATTGGAAAAAATACAGAGAGCAGCAGCTTTTGTCTCTGCACCACGCTGGATGCTGTGAGTGCAGGTAAGAAATCAGGAATGGTAGGGAGAACATTGTGCTTGGTAAGTTTTTCGTCTTCAAACCAAACTTGGGTCATCAGCCGACAAAGTTTAAATTCCGTCTGGTTGGCGCACTTACCATAATGTTTACACAGAAGGCAGAGTAGGCGATTTTCTGTGGATGTTCGAAATCATTCTACCACATGACCATCATCATGTCTACGATACAAAAAATGTGTTTTTGACTACCTCTGTAAGTGTCGAAAGTGGACAAGCTCTAAGCGATTTAGACTCTGTTAACATCTGTATTTAGCAACACATTCTCATCCTTTGGTGTCATATAGGTGACGCCACATGACATTGCGTTGAAATACTACGCGCATGGCACCATTTAGCGTCAAAATAAGACGCACTGTTATGGGTAGGTTTATAGGGACAATAGGGACATCGTGGAGGAGCAGCGGCTCCACTCCCGAGTGACTGAGCTCCTCACCCTATCTCTAAGGGATCGCCCAACCACCCTGCGGCGAAAGCTCATTTTGGCCGCCTGCATCCAGGATCTTGTCCCTTCGGTCATGACCCAAAGCTCATGACCATAGGTGAGAGTAGGAACGTACAGTAGATTGACCGGTAAATCGAGAGCTTCGACTTGCGCCTCAGCTCCGTCTTTACCACAACAGACAAGTACATCGTTCGCATTACTGCAGAAGCTGCACCGATCCGTCTGCCAATCTCCCGTTCCATCCTTCCCTCACTCATGAACAAAACCCCAAGATACTTAAACTCCTCCACTTGAGGCAGGATTTCTCCAGCAATCTGAAGTGGGCAAGCCACCCTTTTCTGACTGAGGACCATGGCCTCCGTGAACAAATATGTTATTACATTAATCTTGATGGTTACACCACAGTCATTACATTGAAACATTTTTGAAGATGGTGTAAATGTTTTATATGAAATCAACGTGAATAGGAAGAATATACGTGTTCTAGATTTAAAAAAGAAAAAGAAAAAAAGAAAAGAAAATAATTTTCCTATTCTTTATCTTGGGCACACTTCTACATTATTGACCCTAAGACATTTACGAAATTGAAATAATTGTGTTTACAGGATCTTCCACCACTGCTCAGTCAACACACACATCAAACGTTTCTGAAGAGCGACTGCTGTTTGATTTAGTGATATTTAATTTTTAATGCATTCTGGTGGCAAATTTGATCCGCTATGCAAATAATTTCAAATACCATTACCCTGCGTGTTGACAAGCATAGCGACAATCCTAGAACTTGTGTTCACGCTGAGCAGTGTAAAGCTAAAAACATTTGAGAGAAACACATTGGATGGGACTTACAACAAGCTAATAAGATCACCCTTAATGTTATCTAGTTCGAGACATTAGTGAATTTCAAATTAAATGTACAGCTGGCTCAAACTTGCTATGTGCCCCACACAAATAGAATACTTACATCAATCAGGCTGCATGTGAAGGGCCATTGGAAGCGAGTTTGATGCTTGTTAGGCCCTACATCAAAGACACATTGCATGCCCAAAAGCCATTTAGGTCCCAGGGAGCCAGTCCTTCTCACATCTCCTCTGCTCACTCTCATGTAGATTCCCCTGCTTAAAAACCATTAAAATGGAAAATATCGTCTAGATTCAGTTTTTTTTTTAGTATTATTTAAGAGACTCAAACTCTAAAACCAGAGAGGGATGGTTGGCTGGTCTTAGAACTTGGTAAAGAGGAGCCCCATTTTATTGAGAAAACACGAATATCCACCATAATTATTAGGGCCAAAGGGGGTCTGAATGTCAACAAGGTGTTTTCAGACTTCCAGACAAAAGCCTTGGAAAAGTAAAAGGGCTTTTGATTATGTTTCTGTTTACAATGTGACATTTCCAGTGATCTTTGGTCATCACTCAGGGCATGTTTAGGCTGCTGCGGATCTGCGTCAACTCCACAAAGGCACAAAGGATTAATCAGAATGAATGCGAGTGTATGGAGAATCCTGCTGGGAGCGAACGGAGGCTACTTGTGCATTAATGCAATGTTAGAGAAAGAAAAATAGATTAGAGGCATCACAGTCCAGCTCGTTCAATCAAATATTTAGCTTGGCTCAAGTTAAAGAGGGGTGGGGGCGAGAAACAACTCATGAAATTATGGAGTCTAAATTAAAAGCCTGATTCATATGCACTGTTTGTGTGACTGTCGGCTGTGTTGATGCTCAGATCTGAGGGTTGATCTAGCCGTCCCTTTGTGATGTTCTCTGCCCTAACACATTTAAGTATGACTAAGATCAGGTGGAATGGACCACAGCAGTGCATTTCTCCAGCGATTCCTTTTATGACAGTTCAATAGAGCATGTGCTTGCGCTGAACTTTAAAAGGGCATTTCAAATGCTTGGGGCTCTCCTGTGGTGAAGCCTTGTTGAATATTTCTAAGTGATGCTTTTGGAAATGGAAGAGCTATCAGTTCTCGCTCGCTAGGCCCATGAGTCCATCCTTTGCTTTAATAAGTTTGGATAGCACAAAGCGCTCATTCTCTACAACTGTCATCGCATATACCTGACGGGGGAGAGGTTCCTGGCGCAACTCTTCGGCTAAATGAATATCGCCATTGGACTTTTGGTAAAACCTTCCCACCCTCAGGCAGCAAAGGTCAGTACATGACAGGGTTAAAACCCCTCTCTTCCCAATCCAACCTCACACCACTATAATTACCAATGGAATGACTGCACAAAGGGAGCGAGAGAGCGATGCGAGGACATATACAGCATATAAAAGTCTGTCTCAAAGCAGAAGATAAGTTCTTATCTTAATCTACTGACTCCACTTGCTTAATTCATCTGACTGGACTTGCTGAGGAAGAAAGAAAAAAAAATAACTGTTTACTGGTTGCCAGTGTTAATAGGGACATCTTTTAAGTCTTGGAGATGGTTCACAAGGTTTATTGTGGGGAGGAGGCCGGGCACGTTGGTCCTTCGAACGATTGGCGACAACGGCAATGTGAATTGCGTTCCTCGCAAGTGGTATTCCTGCTAAGAGCCACTAATTAGCACCTTATCACCTGCCAAATAGCTCCTCGCCACAGACAGAATCGGCCAGTTAGAGTATTTATAGTGTGGCTCCTGTGACTAAACGTTAAGAGTGTACAGAAAGTGTTCAGCCTGTGCCATGTGTTGTGGGGTAATGAGAATTGTGGTACACACAGTACCATTTCACACCCCTGACAAATCTTACCCCACTTCAAAGGAAAATTCTATTCAATTCTCATTTATTTGTATAGCGCTTTTGACAACACATATCGTTTTAAAGCAGCTCTACAGAAAATGCATGTGATCTGCTGTGTCCAAGTAATGAATTTCTGAAATGTACATGTACAAATCACGCAGTTAGTTAACAATGTATTAATTTAAACACTGTTTTAATTTAAGGCAGAAACAATGAGCTTGTTGAAGTAATGAATACATGTTGTTAACAAAATGATTAGGAAATATAGATTTATCTAGGTTCAATGTCTCAATCTAAAGGATCTGTGGAAAAACGTTGATTATAATAAAATGTTTATTTAATTAATTCTTAAAGTAATCGAGGTTGTGGTGAGGTACTGGAGTCAGTAGAGAAATAAGAAGCTTTTGATTCTTTAAAAGCAAAATTATTTTATGATTACATTAAAACTTTGTATTATTTGAGTTGTTTTAGAGCCATTAAATAAAATTTGATAGAAATTTACACAGGTTAGCAATTTTTTTTTAATTATTTATTTTTTATTTTTTTGGTAATCAATATTTTACCAGAAGATCTGTCGATTGATCTTGACTTGTATCAAGCCTATATATTATTCATTTAAAAACAATAAGGAAAAACATTTCTCAAAGGTATATTGTTGCATAACTGCTGAAGGGGAGACCGTGGAGTGCCATAATCAAATGTGAAAAAAAAAATACATCAACACAGGAAGACAACATAATTAAAAGAAGATTTCGGTCAAGTACTAAACAAATTCAAGAATCATACTCTTCTCAATCACTAATGAGAATCGCTGTTTTAGAAGATTTGTTTTGACCTTCATGACCTCTCAGAATTTGCTCTCCACCAGAGCCAATTAAAATCACACCAAAGACACACTTTCTCACCTTCCCCCTTAGCAACAATTACTTCCTGAAAGTAAAAAAATACAACTCCGTTCACACTCCTAAGCATGGCCAAACAAATGTTCCAATGTCTGTCCAACTCTTTAAGCTGATGGTGGGGTTGTTTTTCTTCTGAACGCGCTGACTAACTCAAGATCACGCACACACAGTCTGTCTAATTTGCAGCACTACGAATTAGATTGGTGACATAATGAGACCAGCTGCATCTCTGTCAGTCCAAAACGTCTACAAACACTCAGTCCAAAGCCATTGCTGGACCAGTACTGAAGAGGTAAAACAGAACTATAAGAAAGAAGAAAAAGAACTGAGAAATGTTCTGCTTCAGACAAAGGATAAAAAGGTGAGGGCAAATCTCTTAAGATTAATTTAAAGCTCAGTGGATTGTGATTCACTTTCTTTAATTAATGTTAGAATTATTTTAACGGCATTGTTAATGCATTCCTAAAGGGATTGAGCTGCTATTTCCCCCCTTTTTTTCTTCGTTTTTTTCGAGCAGTGAACAAAAGCTCTACACATCTCTCTTGACATTCACACAACTCTAAATTTGCCGGTGTCGGCGTGCAATCGTTCATGTCGGGTGAAATTTGTCTCGCTAGAACACCGTGTTACTTGGAGATGATTTCTGTGTTCGGGTGAGACAACTTGACAGAAAATCTTTGAGATTTCGGGAATAATAATGATGGAAGCAGAATTAAGTGAGGGGTGTTTGAGACTACATCCCAGCACTTTGAGATACTTTTAACATATAAATTGCTCTTCATCCATCCACCCGCTCTGTTAAATCCATCAAAGCTGCCTGCAAAATGACACTGAGTTTGTGAAGACATAAAAAAGAGAGAAAAAAATATCAAAGAAACCACAATTTCACAATCACCTCCACTTTTTAAAGGATTCATCCAGAAAATGCAGCACCCCTGCCGGGGTCCAAGTCATTGTTGTATCAGAGGTGATATTATAGCAGATGAGAAATATCGCCACTCAAAGTCTGTGTAAAAGCATTTTTTAGGGTTTAAGCCCATCATGTGTCTGTGTTAGTGATGATATAGGGGTAGAAGCCTTAGGACCAATACGCTGATCCTCTTTCCCTCTAATGTGTTTTGAAAGGGCAGTTGAGCTCCATGCTGGAATGAGAGTGACATTTAGTTTCAGTCCCTCAGACACATGTTTTTGTCAGATGGCCCACACAGCAAAGATTCAAAAAAACTAGATCATGCTGCTAAAGGTACAGAAATCCAAATAAAACAGGCAGGATACTTTTAAAGTCGTCTGGATTTATGGGGCCTGAAAATTTTAATACAAATTCAATAATCATTCAAATAGACCCCACTAGTTGTCAGTGAACACTGTACGTGATACAAATAGTTTTTAATTCAAGGGAACACCGCGGGAAACAGAGATTACTGCAATAAAACATTAGCGATACGGAACAATGAGCAAACAAAACAGGAAGTATAAATACACAATGTAACAGAGGGAAATAAACAGGAACAGCTGAACCTGAACCATGTTTTTGGCATATATATGATTTGTAGGACACAGCTTTTACTACTCGACAATTTCATTTTTTATGTCCTAGTCGATACATTTTGTTTGTGTTTCTGTGACAATGAATTGTGACTGAAGATACCCAGACTCGAAAATAAGGCAACATTTTTAATTTTTTCTCTTTGATTAAGGACTGCGATTTTGATATTCATTTGTCAGTTCCTGTGTATTTAAGTTCCTGTTTCCTTTGTTTCCATTGCCATCTTTTTTGTTTCCATAGTTACCCTTGATTTTTACCACATCGACTTATCACCTGCACCTTTCTCTCATTAGTCCCTTGCCATAAGCTGCTTCTCAATTCAGAGGCTGAATCCTTTGAAGGTCGCGTTCGAAGGCTGATTGCGCCACCGCTGCGTGACAAATTCTGTCCCAATTTGAAGGCTCCTGCAAATGCAGCCTTCTTTCCCGTGAAATTAAGGATACAACCGTTGGATCCTTCGTGGCCTTGCCTACCCCAGAATTCATTGCACGCTAGCGACGACAAGATTTTGTTTTTAAATTAAATTGCCGAATTACAATTTTAAAAATAAGTATTGGGTTTCAGCTTATTCAAATATCTAATAATACAAATGATACAAAAATAAAACTTTAAAACAGCTTTAATAGTAATAATAATAATTTGTTACATTTATATAGTACTTTTCTGGGAACTCAAAGCACTTTGCATGGAAGGGGGAAATCTCCTCAATCACCACCAATGTGTAGCATCCACCTGGGTGATGCGACGGCAGCCATATTGCGCCAGAACGCCCACCACATATTGGCTTATTGGTGGAGGAGACAGTGATGAATCCAATCAGTATTAATAGGGCTAATTAGGAGGCCATGATGGACATTTGGCCAGGATGTCGGGTTACACATCTGCTCTTTTTTTTCGAAGGACATCCTGGGATTTTTAATGACCACAGAGAGTCAGGACCTCGGTTTAACGTCTCAACCGAAGGACAGTGCTCTTTCACAGTATAGTGTCCTCGTCACTTTACTGGGGTGTTAGGACCCACACAGACCACAGGGTGAGCACCCTCTACTGGCCTCACGAACACCTCTTCCAGCAACAACCTGGTTTTTCTCAGAAGGTCTCCCATCCAGGTACTAACCAGGCTCAGCCCTGCTTAGCTTCAGTGGGCAATCAGTCTTGGACTACAGGGTGATATGGTTACAAAGTGACAAATGGACATATTTTAAAGTGACATATCTTACTAAGATTTTAGTTTTCAGACAGTTAAATATAACTTTCAAAAAAGATTAAATGTTAGTTACTCATCAGGTGACAAGAACAATTCTCCTTAGACTAGGCCGTCCCAACAACGCTCAGTCCGACCTTCGTAGCCTTTGAAGTCTGAGTCCTTCGAAAGGGTGCAGCCTGTAAATTGGGACAGAGCCTTTGTATTCTGTTCATTGTCTTGTGAATTGTCATTGGTGTGTAGTGCTGGTGTTTATCTCTATTATTCCCAGTGTGTATTAAATGGGATTTCATCGTACATTTTTTTTTCACAAATTAGTATATCATATCAATTTCTTGAAATTTCACATCAATTCATTTTCTTTATTCTGCAGAAGATAAAAAGATGCAGTAGCACTTCATTTGCAGGCCTAGTTACAAATAGCACTTACTATAGCAATAACAGTAAATTATGCATACATCCATGCAACTAACTCTTAACCAAACAACAATGCTAACCCTAAAGGCCTGTTCACACCAAAGACGATAACTATAATGATAAAAATCTATAGTTCTGAAAGTATCTAGGTATAAAAGAATAGCAGGGTTCACACCACAACTATAATCATAACGGCACAGAGAAACAATAAAGTTGGAATCACTTTCAGTATATTTTTTTTTTCAGCTGATGAATGATAAAACAATCAGAATCCACCAAACAATAAAGAGTTCGAGCATTTTAAAGTGTCAGACGACAAAACTGCAGCACAAGCAATAAAATGAGATTGTCCATTGGTGTTGATGCTAAGACAATTATAGTTATCTGTATGGTTATCCAGCCTGTTTTTGGGTAAATGCATTTCTATAACACGCATAGTGTAATTTACACGCGAAAATGAGTTTTTATGTGCATATGAGACGCAGTTTTTCGCATGCATTTAATACGCATTTCATTTGCGTGTAATACAGTACACATGCACCCCACACCACTAATTCTACCCAAACATATAATACACACGCACCCCACCCCACACCTAAATCTACCCTAACCAACCAATGCATATCATATGCACATAAAAACTCACTTTAGCTAATAAATTACACGACAATACACATGTGTGCTATAAAAACGCATTTAGTGTGATCAGGTTGGGTTATCGTTTTTGGTGTGAACGGGCCTTAACCCTAAGTACATGTTGTTAATACATATTGCTCAGGACTTAAATGTACTGTAAAAAGGACTTAACATCTGGGCGTTGGCCTGCTTTGCCTATAGACAAGACGTCACCTTCCATGGAGGGTAAACCGAAGGAAAAAAAAACAAAAAAACAACACATGGTTTTAAAATGGGAGAAAGGAGCAATCTTAGAGCATCGTAGTACCAGCACAACGATTCCCCATGCAGGCCTGTCCTGCATGATGTACGTAACATGGCCGTATCTTCCCCCAGCAGAGCCCTGATTGTTTTGATACTTTTATTAACGTCGTCTCAATCATAAATCACCAGCAGGGGCTGCAGCCAAGTGCTGCTCTCTGCATCAGATTACAGGTGAAAGACAAAGTTCTCTTCATTGCCTCATGCTGCCATGCCTAACCCACAACCCCCCAGAGGTGACTTGGTAATATTTAATGTACAAATATACAGTGAAAAACTGTATTGAAATGTAATCCATCAAGTTTTTTTATTTAGATACAGATATATAAAAATGCGCTGAGCTGAGGAGGATTTTTGCATCTGCGATGATTCAATGACATGGTTATCCTCTGAGGTTCATCTGTTTTTATCAAACTCTGAGACAAAACCAAGGGGACAGACTGCAAGGACTTTCTGCTACGTCAGGCCTCAGTGTCATATTGCTTTAAATGACCTCTACGGACATCAGCCCCTGTTACTGTGGATCCCCTGATGGTATCTGGGCAGGTTCTGTTTAAATCGCGATGCCGCAATTATTTGCATCACAATAGAATCACACTGTCCTCTTGAGCTCATCTGGTAACCAATCGCATTGCTCATGGGAGGTCAGGTGATTCAATTTAGGATTTTTGAGTTAAAGGACTCTAAAATCTAGCTTCTAGTGATTGTGGTAAAAAAATAATAATAATAATTAAAAAATGAAACCCTGGTAATAATAATAATAAAAAAACTAAAATAAAAATAGTATTTAATATGAAACCCTTTGATAATAAGTACAATATTCATATTTAAAAATAATAAAATAATATTTCTATATCTAAGTATAAAAGATATATCTATAAAAATGACAGAACTTTGATCATGAAACTAAGCATTTTTTATATCACCTTATGAGATATAGAATGACAACTGATATTTATATGCATTGAATGCAAGTAGTCTGCTACTGCTATCACAAGCTTGCAGTTGCAGAATGATGCATTAAAGCATGATGTATTAAATATAGATAAATAAAAAAAAACTATACTTAAAAACAGTAAAAAAAAAAAAAATGTTTTAATATATATAAAATGTGCCAACCCAATCTAAACATAGAGCCAAACACATTTTCATTTTACAGCAAGTCAGTCCAGTACAGTAACTGTCCACATGTCTCATAGTGCTCAGATACAATCTGTAATTCCTTTAAATCTGGGCAGTGCAGACATGCTATCATTTTAGTAATAGCATGGCCACGCAACCTCTTATGCCTCTGTACTCAAACAGACCCTGGGTAATTTGTTTAATTTACTCATACTGGACAGAGGGCCGAGAACGGACTGCTGAAAATATCACATTATCTTCCATTTGCATATATCATGTAACAATATGCCATGCACGTCACAGTAAAAGGTCAATAATGATGATTTTGTGACCACTCATACATGCACACGTTAACAGAGATAATGTTGCACATTTAACTCTATTAGAGTAATTTTGGATGACGAGCCCAGTTATTGCAGCGATCTTTTTCTACTTTTGTAGTGCAAAGCCACAGAATACACAGAAGGGGGGGGGGGGGGGGTGGAATCATGCATTTCTTTGCATGATTCTGTTTATGGGGTGCAAAATAACATGTATTCGTGGTTTTTCTTTTTTTAAAAAGACTTATTTTTCATAAACTTCACCTTTATTGTAAGCCGCGCTCTCCTCTGTCCCCTGAACGAGCGGTTGACTTCCTGATTCTATGAAACAACTCCCTCATAAACAGGCAGTGGGCTCAGATTGGTTAGTTTGGGCTGGTGTGTGGTGATTAGCTAAACTGTCGCTGATTAACGCCCATTACCTTGACGGGCGAAACGTGCCAGCGCTCCGGTCCAGATCTAAATAATGGTGTCGAACTGCAGTATCAGTTTGAGGCAGAATCAGACCGAGAAAGCGGCGTTGAAGAGAGTCAAGCAGAAACTCACCACACACGGCTCTTACTTAACGTTTCTGAATGATAATTTGCTACATTTTTTAACTTTATACAGGTTTGTTTAACACAATAGCATCTGACTGTCAACAATAGCAACTGACTGGCTACTAATGTTCAACACAAACAGTGTTGGCATTAGTTTACGTTCTTGATCAAATCGAAAATAACGTCATAAAGCATATATAAATGAAAAATACGAATTATGAATTATGAGATAATGTCATATAATTTTTTCACATATAATTTTTCATGTGTCAAAAGACCCTTTCATCCACCATCCTGTGGAACCCAATTATCCAAACTTTTTTTGCTGTTAAAAGACATTGTAAACATAAACAGGATTTCTTTATTTAAAGGTATAGAGGAGGATCTTTCCGAATTTTAGAGAGGACCCGCCCTCTCCAATTTTTTAAAAAAAATGCGCATGAACAAACACAACACTCTTGCTCCCGAGAGGGAATGTCTATTACGCCTTGCACAATTATGTTCCAAATTATAAACTAACTCAAAAACATTCATAAAAAAGACAACATGTCAAAAGCCCTTCCATGTTTTATTTACTTATTATACTGATCGACTGAGTGACCGAGGACTCAAGACATGGTATGTGCAACCCTGTATCACACGAAATACGTTCTGAGGAAACTATTTTGCAAATCGCAATTACGTTACGTGGCAACATATAAGCAGTGCTATTACGTTGGTCCTTAACCTAATATGTCTCATTGTTAATAATACGTTATTTTTATACATAGTTGCATATGTAATGGAGAAGCAGCTTGTTGCATTTGTTTAATAATAAACACACAAGGTTTTAGAATATGAACACATGAACACACAAGGTTTTAGAATATTTCAGGGTGATACCATTTATCATTTGGTCAAAAGGCTACTTTAGACAAATTGAGATGTTTACCGTGTCTATGCGGTGCATGACTTGTGCCAGGGATGAGCACGTACGACGGCCTTACGTAAACATATCACCAGTATGATTGACACTTAGGTGGACCAATAGTATTGACTACCCACCCGGAAAAAGAAAATCCTCCGCTATACCTTTAACTATGACCCATTGTGTGGGTTTTATGGATACCTTAGCAGATCTTTCATCCTTCCTTGTTTTTCGTAGATCTGGGGAGCTTGTCTGAGAGGATCTTCAAACTTGTCAAACAGAATGATGGGATGCTCTTTAGAAAATCACTCACTTTATTTTAGTGCTGTGAGGAGGTTTTTGCTGTCAAGCCAAGCGGCAGGTCATCTGACTGAGATAGCCACAGGGTTTTACACATCAAATGCAAATGATATCTGGCTTTTGTTTAATCCGCCTCATCAGGTAGCCGAGCACAGAGCAGATCAAAAATCCCCCACTGTCCTGGACATTTGCCACTGAAGACCCCTCCGCCAAATCTGCACTGGAGCTTCAAAGCAACCTGCTATGTCACCTGTGGCTTAAGCACAGTGTGTTTGTCCACCTGGACCTCACAGGCTGTGCTGAGGTGGCCCTATCTGTTTATGAGTGATAAATCTAGCTAATTAGTCTTAAAAGATTAGTTTGCCCACTGCTAAGAGCTAAGTTACTTTGAATATTTGAGCTTTTTCCATTACATTTTAAAATAACAAATACATTTTTTTTTACTCTCCCTCAAGATGTTTCAAAGCTGTATGAATTTCTTTCTTCTGCTGAACACAGAGAAAGTTTTTTTGAAGAATGTCTGTAACCAAACAGTTGATATACCCCATTGACTTCCATAGTAGGAAAAAGTCAATGGAATGATCAACAGTTTGGTTACGGACATTCTTCAAAATATCTTCTTTTATGTTCAGCAGAAGAAAGAAACTTATAGAGGTTTGAAACAACTTGAGGGGGAGTAAATGATGAAAGAATTTGCATTTTTAAGTGAACTTCCTTTAAGTTTTTGTTGATTATGTTTTATGAAGTGAACTTCCTTTAAGCTTTTGTTGATTATGTTTTATGATGCATATAGCTCATTGCCATGATCCATTAGCACACATTGAAAATATAACATCATAAATAACTTGTTTGAATCCTTAAAGTCAGCATAAAATTGTGATCACAACCTATTTTACATAAATGACAAGTCAGAATGAAATATGGTAAAACAAATGTAGGGCAGGGATGACTGAAGAGTAAAAAATGACTGGATATTTAGCATGTTCATTTGATATTATATTTACGCAAGCTAGCCATGGCTGCATTTACAGTATCTAATCAGACATAAAAATGTAGTATATTGAAATATTATTACGATGTAAAATGACTGTTCTGTATAGCTATATACATTGCAAAACAATATGATTAGTAAGTCATGAACAAATGCTTAACTTATCAAAATAATTTAAGCAACTTGATTTTTGAAAGTCAGCGTATTATAATTTAAGTTTAAATGACTTGTATACAATACTTAACATTTGATGGCAGCAACTGAACTTTAAGTTGAAATCTGTGGAACACACACACAGTTTTTCTCACAAAGTGAGAATTGTTTCATGAAACCCCTTACGAAAAAGAAGTTTATTCAAGTGTGCCATTAGTATACTTCTTTTAAACTAAAAATAAGAAAGTATACTACTTCAAATTACACTTAAGTGTACTTGACTTGATACTGAGAGAAAAGCAAGTATATTTGACCTGTTCTTGCACTCAATCTTTTGATCTAGAAATACTTAAAAGTATAATTAAGTATTCAAAGTATACTTGTATAAATATTAAAGTAAAAAAGTAAACTATAGTATACCCATAAATTCACTTGCAGTACACATGAGATACATAATTATGAACTAGTTGTGCACTTACTGTTACACTTATAGTACACTTAAACATATACTTTTATGTACTAAAAGTGGGCCAATTTAGTCCCAAGCGGTATTAAAATAGTACACTTACAAGTTTACTACTAGTACATAGTGACATTAGTATACTTACTACATAATGTATACTTAAAAATATACTTGAACATTACTTAAGTATACTACATAAAATGAACTTGAAATATACTTCTTTTTCGTAAGGGACAACTTGAATGATCCAGCCCCATTTGTAATTGCACGGAAAACAGTGATAAATATTTGTTTGTTTGCTTGTTTTTAATTCTTCTTTTGGGTCTTTACGAAAGAATACCATTCATGTTTGAGATAAAATGTGGGGGACTAAATAATTTCCTAGAATCCCAGTATTTTAAGCTCTTAATTTGAGTAGGGAAGACGACGAGATAAGAAAATAAAGTGAGGAAGAGAGAATGAAAAAAAAAAGAGGTTCTCTGCTTGTCGTGCAAGAGATTGCCATCTGTAGGTTAACAGCTAGTTATGATGTCTGAGCCCATCCAAGACCCAAGCTGATTACATTTTTGACCTGCAGTTTAATGGTGAGAGCATTTTTGTTACATTTCCAAGAGGAGAGTCTGCACTCCATGGAAATTGAAAAGCACTTGAGCCACATGACCAGTTTATCTCACCAGTAATGGCGGGGAATGACAATGCAGGTCATCCCGCAGAATTGGCCAAGAGACAATACATATCAAGCATGCTCCATCCTGGACACAAACAAGCTGTAGTGCATGTTCTATTTAATTATGATTCCTACAAATCACATTATCTGTCGTACACACTTCACCAGAGGCAGTTTTGGCTTATTAAGTTGATTGCACAAAATGTAATTATATGGTGTAATATAGTGAATGTATTGTTTTAGAAGCCACGTTGTAAGTATTGTAATGATTTTAGAACTTTAGTGATCTTAAAAGTTCTTGTCTAATGGACTCCCCACAGTCTTGTCAGTAAGGCACCAAATGATAAACGTTCATTTTAACATATTGCTCTGGATATAAGCATTATCATTAATATCATTACAATTAACATTAGTGTTGATGAAACATTGTCTGTCAGTCTAAGTATATATAAAAGTAAATATAATTTATACTTTTATATATCTTTTTTATATTTTTATCATAATTCATATGTAAATTTAATGATTTATACAGTTTTAATTCAATAATATTAATTAAATATATTGTGCATTTATTTAATAAATAAAAGTTAACTATAATGATACAAAGTATTTTGGCATCTAAACTTTTTTTTTTTCACCATAAATCGTAATTTCCGTTTCATACGTTTGACAAAACAAAATCACTCTTTCCACATATCACCTGGGGTACACATATTTGATTAGGACTAAATAAAGATCAAAATTTAACACATCACTTCCACAGAATCATGAAAATACTTTTCCTATATCTGAGAACATCCAGGAGGTCAAGGCCTGGCTGTTGTACTCAAAAACAGTTAGGTTAACTCTATATAAATGGCAGAGTGCTTTGCAGTGGTCCTGTGGCTGTAGCGGGGACATGTGACCTTTTCATTTGGCATTTGTGCCAGTGCCCTGCTGGAGAACACGGCTGTCATATAGGGATCCTTGAAGAGGGGGTGGCAGCGCCCGCCTCACTCTCCTGCCGTAGTCTGCTGTGCCATGTGGAGACCCAGATGTAGCAGGCAGAGTAATCCACACTCACACTCTCATGAAAGTGCCCATCTGGCCCTGTACGTGCACACTAAGCTCTGGGAGTACACACACGCAAGGCAGGGGCAGACTGGAGAGACCACGATGATGTTAGTGGGGATGCAGTGGCATTTACTGACCTCTGTAACATGTGAAATAACTTTCTGATTTCTACATACAGCACACGACAACATAAAATCACAACACTGTACGTGGCCAATCGGATGTAGACACCTCCCTAACATACTACATGGGAAGGCTTTACAATAGATGTTGGAACATGGATGCGGAGATATGCTTCCATTTAGACATGAGTATCAGAGAGGTCAGGCGAGGTGGGCTGGCTCACACTCGGCATTCCAATTCATCCCATAGGTGTTTAGGTCTGGGTTTTATCTACAGCAGATGAAGTCCCACACCAGACTCGGGTCATGCTGGAGCACAAAATGTTACCACAAAGCATAAAAATCTCTAGAACATTCACTTCATGCAGTAGCATTAAACATTCTCTTTGCTGGAATTAAAGGGTCAAGTCAAACCTGTTAATAAGGAGGGACTTGTGGTTCTCTTACGAGAGGTTCTCTCGTATTGCGTAAGCTAGCTTACGCTACGGGAAAGATTCATCTTTGCTGAGAAGTTGAAGCCAAAAAATTATTCCATAATTTTGTAATCATTGTCAACGCAGTCTCTTCTGAGGCAGACCATGAGCGGGCTAGCTAGCGGCTCATTGGTTCGCTCAGAGAGAATGCACGAACCTATGGGAGAGCGGCGCTGAGTCCGCGACCAATGAGCGGACGGCGCTCGCTCACTGCGTCACAGCCCGCCAAAAGGGGCGTGGCTACAGTGTATAAAGGTCGCTCTCCCAGCTCGTTCGTTGATTCTTTTTCATTCAGCGAGCTACACGCATCCGCTGTCCTGGGAAGAAGCCGCCGTCGTTGAGAAGGCACCGTCTAGCGAGCTCCGGAGTCTGAGGAAGCCGGCCGTCTGCCACCTTCAGCCGCCCAGCAAGCTAGCGCCATCCGACGCATATCCTTTATTCCATTATTGCTAAAAGAGCACGAGCGTCTTTTTCAAGATGCCTCGAATTTCCTGCGGCTCATGCCGCTCTTCACTCGAGGAAGGAGACCGCTTCTGCGTTCTCTGTTTCGGAGTGGAACACGCAGAGCTCGCCCTCGCCAACGGAGGATGCGACCACTGCGAGGACCTGCCTCTGTCTTCCCTGCGGGCTCGACTGCAGGCAGTCAGAACCGCTCCCGCGCCGCCTCTCACTTCGCCGCGGAAGAAGAAACGCCGCTCCCAGAGGCCGCCGGAGCCCCCTGCGGATCCATGTGGGCCGCCGCCGCCCACCGACCGCTCTCCCTCTCCGCCCCTGCCGGACTTACAGTTGCCGCCGAGTGGCCGCTCTGTCGCCTCCGACGACACCGCGGATGAGAAGGACTCTTGTTCGCTGCACCCTTCCGACAGCGAGGATTGGTCGTCGATCGGCTCATCGACGAGAGAGTCTGCGGGGACCCGCGCCGGCATCGAGGAGGAACTAACGCGCCTCCTTTCGCAGACCGTCAACCGCCTGGGACTCGAGTGGTCTCCTCCCCCCGAGCAACCACCGAACCGCATGGATGGGAAGTTCCTGCACCGGCGCCCGGCCCCCGCCTGCAGCCGGGCTGCACCATTCCTGCCTGAGCTCCACTACGAGCTCACTAAATCCTGGAATGCCCCTCTTTCGGCTCGTAACCGCTCCGATGTGTCCACTTCGCTCAGTGGACGGAGCCGCCGAGAAGGGTTATACTGCCATGCTGCCCGCGCCTATGCCGCCGAACAGGCCGCCTCAGCGCTGCATTCCACGTCTGTCCTCCAGGCGCTCCAGAGCGACATCTTGTGCGAGATGGCGAACAGCGGTAGGAACCCGCCCATCCTTTCGGATCTGAGAAGCGTTACGGATCTTTCCCTTCGCGCCACTAAAGCCGCCGCACAAGCCCTGGGGAAATGCATGGCCGCCCTCGTTGTCACTGAGAGACACTTGTGGCTCTCGCTCACCGATATGGGAGATTCAGAACGCGCCGTGTTCCTCAACGCGCCTATATCTCCTACCGGGCTCTTCGGATCTGCCGTCACGGGCATCGTTGACCGCTTCTCCGAGGTACAGAAAGCGACTCAGGCCATAAATCTGTTCTTGCCCTGCCGCTCTAGTTCTTCGACAGGCCGCTCTCAGGAGCCTCCTGCCAGAACCCCACAGCAGCGCCCGCCTCAGCAAGCTCAGCAGCCCCAGCGTAGACAGGGCGGCCGCCCTCGCTCTCGCTCTGACAGCCGCCGCAGACAGCCTCCTCTCCGGGGGCCTCGACCCAAGATCGCGCTGAAGCCCGATCAGCAGAAGTCTGCCTAGCACAGCTGAGAAAAAGACAGCTTTCTCCCGCTGCGGCCGGACCGCCGTCAAAGCTTCGCCCTCTGTTAGTCCCCGTCTCACCGCCGACTACAGTAGTGTTCAACGCCACAATCAAGCCGGTTTCCCTGCCCGCTTGCGAGCGACTAAAAGCCGTTTTCACGGCTACCCAGAGAGTTCACAAAAAAGAGCATAAAAGCCTCAAGTGTAAAAAATGTGCCCACTAACATGTGCTCACTAACACACACAAGCACCATATGCCCAGGGTCTCTCACAGAGCCCATTCTCACGGAGCGAGCCCTATCCGCTCCAGTAGCAGAGAACATAAGCACGCCCACGAGCCCGTGCGCGTGTCCCCCCTCTGCCCGCTCTGTCACACGGCCCATAAACTCCTCTCTGAGTGTAAGTCCCGTTGCCTTCCACATTATAAGCGCGCCCACACCCAGTGTCCAGCCCGCTATGTGCAGCAATCAGGGCGAAATCGCCATTCAGCCGCTAGCCGCATGCTACGAAGCGTGGGAAGCCATCCCCGGCATCTCCCCGTGGGTTTTAAACATAATAAAGTATGGCTATCGATTACAGTTTCGTCGCCGCCCGCCACGCTCGCGCGTGCGGCTCGAATCCACTGTCAGCCCGGCTGCTATGAACACGCTTCGCTTAGAAATAGCCAAGCTACTGCAGAAGGGCGCTATAGAGAGAGTCCCGCCATCTATGACCGAGTCGGGGTTTTACGGCCGTTATTTTCTGGTTCCCAAGAAAGACGGCGGCCTCAGGCCGATCTTAGATCTCAGGGCTTTGAACAAAGCGCTCATGAAGAGACCGTTCAAAATGTTCACAGTCAAGAAACTCCTCGCGCACGTCCGCCAGGGGGACTGGTTCATCTCTCTAGACCTGAAAGACGCCTATTTTCAGATCCAGATAAACCCTCATCACAGGCCATCCCTACGTTTCGCCTTCGAGGGTCAAGTTTACCAGTATGCCGTTCTCCCGTTCGGCCTATCCTTAGCACCCCGTACGTTCACGAAGTGCATGGATACAGCGCTCGCCCCCCTGCGAGTCAGGGGCTGCGCATACTGAATTATCTGGACGACTGGCTGATTCTAGCAGATTCCCAGACGGAGCTTCTGTCGCACCGCACAGTTCTCCTCAACCATCTGGAAGCGCTGGGACTCTCTGTCTACTGGACAAAGAGCTCTCTCCAGCCCGGTCAAACTATTTCGTTCCTTGGAATAGATTTGAACTTTGTCACTATGACGGCTCGCTTATCCACACAGCGCGCGCGCCGTGTTCAGCGCCTAGCCGCCTCTTTCAGATGGGTACCCATACATCCCTGAAATCGTTTCAGAGGATGCTGGGTTATATGGCTTCAGCCTCCGCTGTGCTACAGCTGGGTCTTCTGCACATGTGCCCCCTTCAACTTTGGTTAAAGAGCCGCGTATCCCACCGCGAGTGGACGACGGGCCGCCAGATGATCAAGATCACTCAGACATGTATCTCTGCACTGCAGCAATGGTCAGTAAGCGAGTGGTTTCAGAGGGGCGTTACCAGGGGGACTTTTTCTCGCCGAGAAGTCATCTCGACAGACGCATCCAACTCGGGTTGGGGTGCGGTTTGCGAGGGCTCACCGGCCGCCGGCCAGTGATCGAGCCACGAGAGTTCCCTACACATAAACTGTCTGGAAATGATCGCGGTCGAGAACGCGCTGCTGTTTTTCCTCCCGCGCATACACGGTCACCACGTCCTGATTCGCTCCGACAATATGGCCGTGGTATCATACATCAACCGTCAGGGCGGCGTCAGATCCAAGAATCTCTTTCATCTGACACGCCGCATCCTATTGTGGTCCCAGAGTCACCTGCTCTCGCTCAGAGCGACGCACATACCGGGCCATCTGAACGACGGTCCAGACATGCTGTCCAGGAAACTGGTCTCCCCCGGAGAATGGTCCCTGCACACTCAAACAGTCCAAACACTGTGGCGCCTATTCGGCAGAGCGGAGATAGATCTTTTCGCGTCAGAAGAGAACACTCACTGCCCAATATTCTTTTCAAAGAGCGAGGACGCGCTAGCCCAGGATTGGCCCCGCCGCCCGCTCTATGCTTTTCCCCCGATTTCTCTGCTACCGCAGGTCATTCAGAGAATCAGGGACTCACGCCACTCGGTGCTCCTCATAGCCCCGCGCTGGGAGAATCAGATTTGGTTCCCGGAGCTAACGCGGCTGTCACAGACAGCCCCGTGGCCCATTCCAATCAGAGCAGATCTCCTCACTCAAGCCCGCGGCTCGATCTGGCATCCCCATCCACAGCGCTGGGCGCTTCATGCATGGGTGACCAACGACTACGCGTCGAATTGCCAGAAGGTGTTCTGAACACGATCAAACACGCCAGAGCGGATTCTACCAGAAAGCTCTATGCTGCAAAATGGTCTGTGTTCTCCAAATGGTGCACCGACAAAAATTTGGACCCACGGACGTGCGAGGTTTCGTCTTTGCTAGTGTTCCTTCAGGAGATGCTGGATAAGGGCAGGTCCCCATCCACTCTTAAGGTTTACGTGGCAGCCGTCGCGGCGTTCGTTGAACCCCGGCGCGCCCAGTCTCTGGGCAAAGACGAGCTAATCATCCGCTTCCTCAGGGGAGCCAGAAGGATGAACCCCCCTCGCCCCCCTACGGTGCCGGTCTGGGATCTTTCTATAGTTCTAGAAGCTCTGAAAGCCCCAACGTTTGAACCACTTGAGTCCGTGGAGCTTAAATACCTCTCGTTAAAAAACGTTCCTCTGACGGCACTCGCCTCAGTAAAACGTGTAGGGGACATTCACGCGCTGTCTTCGAGCGCCGCGTGCCTAGAGTTTGGACCGAATGACTCCATAGTCATTCTAAAACCTAGACACGGTTATGTTCCTAAAGCGATTGGTACCCCTTTCAGGGCGCAAGTGATCTCTCTATCGGCGCTGCCTGCATCCGATAGCGAACGTGACGCTGACCGCCTCTGCCCGGTTCGGGCTCTCAGAGTGTACACTACACGCGTTGCCGCGTTCAGACGCTCAGAGCAGCTGTTTGTGTCGTTCGGTGGCCGCACCAAGGGACTAGCCGCCTCGAAACAGACCCTATCCAGGTGGATAGTAGACGCGATTGCCTCTGCTTATGCCGCTAAAGACCTGCCTTGCCCTCTGGGCATCAGGGCTCATTCCACCAGAGGCATGGCCTCATCGTGGGCATGGTCCTGCGGGATTTCCATTCACGACATTTGTGTGGCTGCGGGATGGGCCTCCCCCTCCACTTTTGTCAGATTTTATAACTTGGAAGTTCCAGCCTTACAGGCTAAAATTCTGGCGGTCTAGTATTCACAGCTCTCCTATAGAAGCCGCACTATCGGCACCCCTTGTGTTCTCCTATGTGCTTATGCATTAGCCTACACATCACGGCCCGCTTCGCCGGCCGCCTTTGGGCGTTTTTGCACTAGATGATAACGGCCGCTATGCTGGCCGCCTTATTATCTTCATCCACTTAAAGATTCCCCCGGTGTTTTCCCCCTGGGATGCTTAGTGGTTACTTAGCGCGCACGGCGTTGACCAGGTGTTCCCGTAGCGTAAGCTAGCTTACGCAATACGAGAGAACCTCTCGTAAGAGAACGAATCGGTTACCTAACGTAACCTCGGTTCTCTCTAGATGAGGGAACGAGTATTGCGTTCCCGGCCGTGCTTGCGCCACTAGCGTTTCGCTTCATGCTACAGAATCGACGAACTAGCTGGGAGAGCGACCTTTATACACTGTAGCCACGCCCAATTGGCGGGCTGTGACGCAGTGAGCGAGCGCCGTCCGCTCATTGGCCGCGGACTCAGCGCTGCTCTCCCATAGGTTCGTGCATTCTCTCTGAGCGAACCAATGAGCCGCTAGCTAGCCCGCTCATGGTCTGCCTCAGAAGAGACTGCGTTGACAATGATTACAAAATTATGGAATAATTTTTTGGCTTCAACTTCTCAGCAAAGATGAATCTTTCCCGTAGCGTAAGCTAGCTTACGCAATACTCGTTCCCTCATCTAGAGAGAACCGAGGTTATGTTAGGTAACCGATTCGTTTTGTAAAGCAAGTGTGTCAGAAGTACTATTAAAGGATAATTCCAGTATTTAACACCTTGAGTCTATTTTGTAGTTTGTTTTGAATAGAGTGGTGGACTTAGAAATTTTGACATTGAGTCCTGTCTCGACTTTTTGACTTTTTAAGAATCGCCTGTGACAGCGTTAGACTGGGTGTCTATGGGCATGCACAAACATGTCCATAAAACAAAACTTAACGTTAATTTTCAAAACTGTGCAACTCACCGTGTGGTTTGTGGTGTTCGTTGATGATCTGAAACAAGTAGCGTAGCGAAATACCGTTTCTGTCGTGTTTTATTTGTCATTTTTTAAAATCGCATTGATGTCTGCTGGAGGACTCAGTGCTTATTGATATTACTGTGCTAGCTGCTGGAAAAGGAAAGGGTCTGTTTACATGTGGTTGTAGTCTTTTCGCTCGGTTCTCCGGTTCTCCGTCTAGAAGGCTAGCGTGAGCAGAGCAACTGTGCTCCCGGACTTTTTTTACGGTGCACTAGACACCGTGTTCCGTACAGCGTCCTGGTTGTCGCCATCAAGTGGTCGGGAGTGTGCTAACGCTTCAGACTCAAATATCGAGCGGAAGTTTATACGCGGTTGTGAGGTATCTGAATAAATAGTTCCACAATAGCAAACAACATGGATTGAAAGCATACATAGCGCTGATATATTTTTTTCTTGATCATCAACGAACACCACCAACCACTCGGTGAGTTGCACAGTTTCGAAAATGAACGTTAAGGGTTGTTTTAAGGACATGTTTGTGCATGCCCATAGACAGCCAGTCTAACGCTGTCACAGGCGATTCTAAAAAAAGTCAAAAAGTCGAGACAGGACCCATTGTCAAAATTTCTAAGTCCACCACTCTATTTCATGCATAACAAACTACAAAATAGACTCAAGGTGTTAAATACCGGAATTATCCTTTAATATAGATTAAAATGTTCGAGGGTTTTCTGTGTATAACCATATTGCTATTTGTACAGTATATGTCCGTTAACGTCTTTTTGAGTGTACATTTAAAGAAAATACGAAATGTTAAAACTAAATTAATTACTTGAAATAAATACTTTTATTCAGGAAGAATGCATCAAATTGATCAAGAGTGACAGTAAAGACATTTACATTTATTTTACTTTTCATCAAATAATCCTCAAAAATGCACCATGGTTTCCACAAAAATATTGAGAAGCATATTGTTTTTAACATTGACAATAAGACCTTTCTTCAATTATCAGAATGGTTTCCGAAGGATTGTGTGACTCTGAAGGCCGGAGTAATGACTGCTGAACATTCAGCATTAACATCACAGGAATAAGTTTCATTTTAAAATATATTAAACTAGAAAACAGCTATTATAAATTGTAATAATATTTCTAATATTTTGATCAAATACATGCAGCCATAGTGAATCTAAGAGAAAACTTTCAAAAATATTTTTAAAATTCTTGCCGACCCCAAACTTTTGAATGGTAGTGCCTCTTAAAACACTTTGAAATCGAGTGAAACTGAGTACAAAAACACACACACACTAGAACTTTCACCAAATTACCAACGCATTCTCATGATCTCATCCTAGGGCGTCATCTAACTGACACTTTTGACCATGCATCTAAATCCGACGCACATGGCAATTAGCGTCAGTTAGACGACGTGGGTAGGTTAAAGGGTTAGTTCACCCAAAAATGAAAATTAAGTCATTAATCACTCACCCCCATGCTGTTTCAACCCCGTAAGACCTTCGTTCATCTTCGGAACACAAATAAAGATATTTTTGATTGAATCTGAGAGCTGGATCACTAAGGGACTGGCTCTTGACGGCCCATAAAGTCATTAAAGAAAAGGTTTAAATATTCCATGTGCCTACAGCGGCTCAATTATACGTTTATCAAGCGACGAGACTACTTTTTGTGCGAAAAAAACATAAATAACGACTTTATTCCACTATTCCATTACTTCCTTATGGGCGCATGCGCGAGAACTGAGACGAGGACGTTCTCATTCGTCTACTTCTTGTTACCGGCTGCTCACCGCTTAGGAGTTTTACCGCCACCTACCGTATAAGATGATGATCCATATATAAGGTGCTCCGGATTATAAGGAACACTGTCATTTTTTGAGAAGATTAAAGGCTTTTAAGTGCACCTTGTAGTGCGGAAAATACGCAAATTGAAAAGCGTATGTACAGCGCGCATCTTCCTCTGCTTTTAAACAGAAAGTTTTGCGCTTCCAGCTATATCAGCACATCATTTTATACGGTATAGGGGGCGGTAAAACTCCTAAGCGGTGAGCAGCCGGTAACAAAATCAGTTAGATGACGCCTTGGGATGAGAACAGGCTGAAATTACAGTGGTCTTCAGGAGCAAGGCACAGGAAGAAGCCCTGTGAGAAGGGAAGTACTGAAAGATATCAAATAAAGTATCCATTAGGTTACACATACAATAATTGTACACACTCTACAGAAGAAGATAAGAGATCACCGACAGCTCGCACTCAGCTCTCGGCACTTTTATTAACACGTGGATGTACAGTAACTAAAGTACAGCACTTCACCTTTCCTTTTATTAACATGCTCATCACCTACCTCTCAATCCTCATTAGTCATGTCATTATAATATTGTTCTATTATGCAGCGCTGCAAGGGTTGAGAATGTTACTTGTTCTCAGTGGTGGAATGTAACGAAGTACAAATACTTCGTTACTTTACTTAAGTACATTTTTCACGTATCTTTACTTTACTTAAGTACAATAAATAGTGCATACTTTTTACTTTTACTTCGTTACATTTTGCAGCAATTATTCTACTTTCTACTCCACTACATTTCTACAACTTCTGTTACATTTTCGTTACATGTTCTGATCAGTTTTTCCCCTGCCAAAACGTCATCTGACCGTCCGTTCGTTGCACGTTTGTCTCTCCAGTGACGTTTGGTTGCCATAGATACAGTATATCAACCCGGTCACACTAAATGCGTCTCATACGCAGTGTGTTTATCATGCAACTCATACGCGAAAATTTGTTTTTACGCGCATAGGAAACACACCGTGTGTAATATATGTTTGGTTTGGTTAGGATTATGGCAAGCCAAAAGGTTTAGAATTACACCATAAATGAATCGTGTTTACTGCCAAACATAGTTATTAACATATAGTAAGGATGATATTGCCTAATTGCAAGCTTGTTTCAGAAATGGTGACATTTTTTTCCATCATTATTGAACATAGGAGTAGGCTATTAGGTTGAATGAGTTAGAATTAAATGTTTTATTAATCATTAGAAAATAGACATTAAGATAATAAATTGTTAGGCAAGTACTTTTACTTTTATTACTTAAAGTACATTTAAAATAAAGTACTTTTTACTTTTTACTTAAGTATGGTTGTCATTGTGTTACTTCTACTTTTACTAAAGTAAATACTTATCTGGGTATTTGTACTTTTACTTAAGTACTGAGATTCAGTACTTCCTCCACCACTGCTTGTTCTAAGTGCAAAGATTAAAGAACAGGGAAGAGAGAGGAAAGACATTTCTTTAACTTGATATAGATAATAATATTTGCTATGAGGACAACAGCTACTTGCATTGGCAGTTGTTTTGAATATGAGTTTGTTTCTGGAAAGACCAAATACATATTTACACCTATAAACTGATGGTGGAAATAAAGAAATCCAAATAGAGAGCAAGCATTGTGTTAGTTAAGTTAGTTAATAATACTTTATATATTTGGATTAAACAACGCTGTTTTTGAAAGTCTCAGAAGTTCTGAAAATCCCTTGAAAAAGTGACATGTGCAATGAATTATATAAAATCTATTATATGGCAAAAGTCCTTTGGGATATTGATTAAGTAAATTAATAAAGCTTTGTACCAACTCAACTGTACTAATTACTGTAAACACTGTTTTGATTATACCATCCAAAAAAAAAAAAAAACATCCATCCCAAAACAGTGTGGCATCATCCATTTCCGTTCCCAGCCCCACGTACAGTACTCCGGGTTTCGTCTTCTGAAACTCTGCTAGTGTCAGCAGCAGAATCTCTCCAGATATTTAAAGTCACTTGTTTTTTTTTTTTTTGTTTGTTTTTTTGCTTCCTGCTCCACAGGTCTTATTCCCTCTCGTCATATTTATCAGTGGCAGCCCTGATCCTCTTCTCTCACAGCTTATAAATAAGTGTCTCCTCTCTCCCGCCACTGACGGTGAGTCCTAACCTTTGACCCCTGCCGTGTCGCACTGCCTCAGATTGGTATGGACTTCATGCTCTTCAGATCTGCGAGGCTGGAGGCTAAAGGAGCTTTGCGCTGCTCGCTGGAGTCGGTGGCTAAAGTAACTGCACATGCACCTTTGGAAAAAAAAAAAAAAAGAGAAACAAGAATTTCAGCAAGTAGAAGATTGTAGAATGGCACTTAGTATTAAATAGATGTCCACGAGTCAAACATTTATTTCACATTATATTTCTGCTTAGTATTCTGAGTTATACACTAACATTCAAAGGGTTGGTAGGATTTTTTTGAAAGAAGTCCCTTATGCTTACCAAAGCATTTGATCAACAATACAGTTAAACAGTAATATTGTAAAATGTTATTACAATTAAAAAAACAACAACAAAAAAAAACTTTAATATATTCTTTGTTCATATATTTTAAAATTTTACTTCTTCCTGTAATGGCAATGCTGAACTTTCAGTAGCCATCACTCAGTCTTGAGTATCACATGATCCTTCAGAATTCATTGTATGCTGATTTGGGCGCTCAAAAATAATTTCTTATTATCAATGCTGAAAACACTTGTGCTGCATGCTGAATATTTTTGTGGATAACCATAATGCATTTTTTTTTCTGGATTCATTAATGAATAAAAAAGAATAGAGGAATGAAAGAATAAATGTGTGTGTGTGTGGAGACTTCTACACCATATTTTTTTTTAAATGTATATATTTTTTAAATAAAATGTATTTTTATTTATTATTGTGCTATACAAGTTCTAGGTCAGAATAAACTGTATTGTCGAATAGAAAGTTAAAGTTAGTTAAAAGTCTGACTAGAGTCTTTAACAGTAGAGTTAACTACCACTGTTGGGTGGATACTGACATGTGAGGAAATATAAAGATGTTACTGATTATTTGAACTTAAAACTAGTAGTAATACGAAATGGTACTATATTCATCCATACCGTAATTGGTCTTGCATGTTTAAGCAACCTTAATCTCATTATTATCCAATTTGCCTTCCCTCTCTCTTACAGGTCCCATGGGAGCTCTGAAAAATCCTCTTGAGATCCATAAATGACCAGATATGCCTTTCTACAACAATTTATTCTCTGCTTCCTTACTCCAGGCAGATCGTAGCATATTGGATTTAGGCGAGCAATCATCTTCAAAAGACATATTGTGGACCCCTAAGTGAAACATCACCCAAACTGTCACTCTCCCACATTTACGTAGCTGTATAATTACAGAAACAGTTTAGAAAGTGTTGAAGAGAGATAATAAGAAAGGTAGCAAATCCGAAATAATCTGCTCAGAACACCTTTAAAGTGAGACGCACATTTATCAGGTGATATCAAAGTGCCAATTACTACAGTGCTTGGATGACTTCATTTACCCTGCAAACTCAAACATTTGAAAGTGTAAAAAAGAAATGGTATGTGCGACATTATACCTGTCATATTTTTAATGTGATCTGATCACTATGTATATATATATATATATATATATATATATACATATATATACTGTATATATATATATTCTTTTTAAAGCAGCAGACGACAATGCAATTACGTTGGTTAAAAGAAGAACTTCAAGTTAGTGACTCGCCATGTCACAAATTATCTTGAAACAAGTAGTCTTCAGGGGTGACAAACTAAAAACATTCCGAGAAGCATTCTGAGATTCATTTCAACAGTCACTCAGCTCTACAATCAAGAGCCTCTCCATCTGAAGAGTCGGGCCACTCACAAGTTGCCAGGCAACCTCAAAGAAGAAGTGGAAGTGTCACAATCGAGAAGAGTCATTTAGACACCATCATTCCCAGGTTACAGTGCACTTCAAAAGCTTTGATAAAGTGTTTACTTCGTCTGAAATAGTAATTAATGGAGTGTCAATTTGTTATTCAATCACTCTTGACCCTGAAAAAACATCATTACATTAAAAATGTCTCTTTTTCCGAGCCTAGCCCGAATGATGAAATTCAGATGGAGATTCACAAATGGCTAACCACATTTGAATAGAATCTGCAGATGTCACATCGTAATTAACACACATTAATTCACCCTGGCAAAGGAGATAAAAAAAAAATCCCTTAGCAATATGTTGATGCATTTGTACGTCCATCTGTGGATATTTGTCCTTTAAAAGGTGACATTGAAGCTCAGGAACGGAACTTTGTTTTGCACATTTCTGTTGAAAACTCGGCAAACTTTGTAGCCAATAAATAATCCGAATCGCAGACCAAATCAAGCCTTCTTCCAAACTCATTTTCAAGGCCAGTTATTTGAGAGTTATCAGGTCCGATCGCACAATCCCATAATGCAGGTCTATGAGGACAAAGGAGAGCTCCATTCTGGCTGAATTGAAAAACACAGTTCTTGTTCTTAACGGT
Organism: Pimephales promelas; assembly: GCF_988280905.1. Lineage (NCBI taxonomy): Eukaryota > Metazoa > Chordata > Actinopteri > Cypriniformes > Leuciscidae > Pimephales > Pimephales promelas. Next base: position 20,128,099 of record NC_142776.1, on the reverse strand, counting down.
AACTAAGCTGTCAACAGATAAGGAAGTTCACAGTATCGCCTCCCTGGTAATCCATCTCGTGATCGCTCCCCTTGTATTTTCTTTCTAAACAGCTTGGAAATATGGTTTGAGGCCTTTGCCAAATGTCACTCCAAATGCTTCCTCCAAATGCTCCCTCAATGAAAGATTTAAAATTGTGGAATGAAAACTGGAGCACACAGAAGGAGCAAAAGAACACAGTGTTACTATATGCTAATGGCCTCCATGCCCATGTTGTCACTTTTATCCAATATACCGTCAAAGTATTTGACAACACAAAACAAGAACGCAAAAGTCCGCTGAAACTGCCTGTGGTGGCACAAGTGGGTGCTCGTGCTCCCCATTTGTCTGCCTGCTATCTTCTACTGCGTATCAACCACATTTTCTACTCTTTTCAAGTTAACTTAGTTACAATGATTTAATTACCAGAATAATAAGAAAAGCAATAAAAACTCACTCAAAATGAATTTCAATTTAAAGGTACACTATCTTGGAATTCCGTTTTTGTCAAACAGCGACCGCTAGAGTCACTGTGGAGAACTTGCACCGTCGTAAATAACGAGTGAAAATAAGGTTTGGCCCCTTTAAGAGCTGTGCGCACCGGGTTAATTCTGTTTGATGCTCATTCTTATCCTATTTTAACCGAAAGCCTGACCGTGTGAGACTTTTATCCAGTTTTCTCATGCGGTCAGTTTCTCATTTTCTTTTCCTTGACTCTTTTGAGCCTGTAGTCACGCGACGGTCGTAAAGCAATATGTTCTCCAGGCATTCTCCAGGTCACATGACCTGGCCAAAGACGGTCCATCTTCTCCAAACTTACATAGGTGGTATTTCAAGAGAGCAGCCCCGCTTGGAGCATTGATAGTGTCAAGCGCTGTATAGCTTGAGGGATCATTTAAAATAACTCATATACATCAACTTTTTTTTTGCCAAAAGTTACACAGTGTGCCTTTAAAAAAACAATTAAGTAATATGAACTTGTTTTAAAGGAGTAGTTCACTTTAAAATGAAATTTATCCTATGATACTCACCCTCAAGCCACATATGACATTCTGCTTTTAGATGAATACAATCAGTTATATTAAAAAATATCCTGGCTCTTCCAAGCTTGATAATGGCAGTGGATTGCAACCAACAGATTGAAGCTAAAAAAAAAGCACATCCAACATAAACAAACTCCAAACGGCTCATGTGGGTTAATACAGGCCTTCTGAAGCAAAACTATGAGTTTGTGTAAGAAAAAAAAAATCTAAATTATTACGTTACAAAGTAAAATTGTACACACAAACCCGCCTCGCCTCACTCACTCGTTTCATTTGCTCCGGATGAATATTGCTGGTGTTACAGTTCTTGAATTTTGGTAAGGGATTGCACATATTGCACACAATTTTAGTTATTCCTGCAGATTTTGTGCTCACACCCAAATAAAGCTGCCTCTCAGTACTAAATTAAGTTCATTTTCTGCACTTAAACCGTAAAATACACAACATAATGTAAAAATGCCAGACTTGGCGAGTATTCACATAAACACTGTCAGTTATGTCTTAACTGAATGTTAACAGTTGAGAAAGAAAAAGCATGTGTAACAGTATATAATGAATCCACACGTCAGATCTTAAAGTGACTGCGGCCTAATGTACACTACATAATACCAAATTATGAGGTAATATAACAAATATCTATGTGGCAGTTTTTCCCCATGGTATCGATGTCAAAATTGTGGCCAGTGAAAATGCTGAGTCGCAAGTAACTTTGGAAAACCACAAGCCACAGTGGCTGGTGGGAAAAAGTAATGCGATATAATTGTGTAATGAGATATATACTATATTGCACATATTGGCTGTGTAATTGTTTTTATCATTGGAAAATGTATAGAATATTATATAAGATTGTATATTTCATACACCAAACTTGATCTGCAAAATATAGTATACTCATATGAAGCAAATCTCAACTGCATGGTGGTATCGTTGCAAAATGTAAACTTTATCACCCAGCTCCAATCTGCTAAACGTGACTAAAGCATGAAGGTATTAAGATATTATAACTATTACCATATATATATTTTTTATTTACTTGAAAATGTAACTTTTCCTATACCATTATTATCATATTTCGACCTAGGATTCCATAAAAAGGTGCATCTTGTATTGTTTACATGATGTATGGCTGATACAAATAAACTAAGCTTATTGCTGTCCGCATGGTTAGTATGATCCACAGTGGTAGACCTGGACATTCTGTATATCAGACACCATCATGTCAAATCTAATACCTTAAGAGTAAGCACACATTCATGCACACACATCCGACACCAACCCTCCCCCAGTTTGTCAGCTCCCCCCTCCAAACCACAAATGCTCACCGCATTATCTGTCAATGCTGATTAAATAATGTAATTAATGACTTAATTAACATTTCTGTAATCTATTTTAATAAATCTCAGGCGGCGTAATGAGCGATTTTAACCTCCGGGCTCCGAGTATGAAAATGTGCAGCGCCGGGTTGGAGCGGTCGGGGGAGTTTTCCTGCGTGACAGTGAGACGGTGGGACTGAAAGGGGGGCACATGAGCAGAGCTCAAGGCTAGTGTCATCAGACTTGCTGTCTGTGCAAGATGAGAAACCTGTGGCAGAACCCTGTCCTCACTCATCATGGCTGACATAGAGGCCTCATGTGAAGTAAAACCTGCATCATCACATCTCAAATAGCATCATTACTGTTTTGGTGTGATAGTACTTGAGCTCATCTAAACAGTTTGTGCTGAATAATCTATATTTTTCACTGTGGAGGACTGACAGCTGTCAAAAACACACCCATACATGCTGTCAACAAACATCCTTCAAATGCATTCGAAACAGATCTGGAGTGACGTCACTTGAAAATGTATGTAGTATACACATACACAATTACAGTGCCCTCCACTTTCATTCAAAATATTTACAAAATAACCTTTAATTGATGCAGAATGACAGAAATAATGGATGAATTAATGAGATAAATGTTATATTTTCAGTTAAGTAATTATAAATACTTAATGCAAGTATAAGTCATGACTTCCTGTTAGTGCTAAGCAATGATTTCCTGTATAATGATTTCTGTATACTATACCCGATGCTATATATTTTTAGCATCCAAAAAAGTATATTTAATATACGTAATTTTTGTAGGATGACTCCCTAAAAAGTAGATGTGTGTTTCTGTAGCACCACTAAAACATCACTTTAAGCATCCCAACTGTAACGCTTAGATCCGAAGACGAATATGAAGACAGTATACACCAGGTTTAATAGATAAATCAAAATAGACAGCCAACATGTACACACCATGTAAACATAAACACGGACAATACTGGACACTGAGCAGAACACAGGCAGGACCTTAAATACACAGTGATGATTAACTAAAAGGCGAAAAGCTGCGATGATGAGTGGCGGGAAACTAGAACAAAGGAACACATGTGATGAATGAAAACAAACAGAAAGTCCAAGAGAACTGAAACAAACTGAACATGTTACTTGACAGTAACACCAACCAACCCTATGTTGGTTGGTACCAATGGCTGAAGGAGTGATTAGGGAAACCTGATTGAAAACAGTCCCAAAAGCCAAAATTTCACACTTCAGCTAATGTTTTTGCAAAGATAGATTATTTTTGGACAGTAATTGATTTTTGCTAGCATTTCTTTTTCTTGAAGACGGATGGAGGTGAATGAAGAGAGGTTCGGAAAAGGCCGGGTCCCTTCAACTGGACCCTGACCATAACCCTGAGTAATTGGTTGTGATAAAGATCTGACTCCACTTGTTCACAGCCAGGGGACTCACAAGAACCCTATTGTTTATCACTGAGTGCTCCCTGAACCTAACAGACCATCAGCAAATGCATTACAATTACAGGCCCTACTAAAACAACATGTAGATACAGTGCAATGCAGTCTGTGTTTGTTCAGTTTTATGAGGTGGAATTTAATCATCCAGATCACACAGCACTTTCTTCTGTCATACACATGGGCTTTATGACTCGTTGGTAGATTTGAAGATCAAACAGATGGAGTGGCCTCGACCCTGGGGTGAATCTGTATCAGCTCGGACAAAAGCATCAAACAACCTTTGTTATTCAGAAACACCACGTCACCGTTGATCCCAGACAAGAGACAGTAGATCATTCAGGATCTTCAAGTACCTGACCAGAAAAGTGTGAGGGTCAAACTTTCCTGACTGTCGCATCCCCACATAATGTTTCCAAAAATGCACTCAATTTCCAGATGCTTTTAATGTCGCTGCAATTTGTTCTGCCTTAGGGCAAAATGTGCATATTACCACGACAGCAACCCTACATTAATAAGCTATTGTGATAAATAAATAAGTAGTTTCCTAAAATGAGATGAACATAACAGGGAAAGGTCAGGAGACATGCAGAGAAGAGGGTGTTTTTTTCTTTCTTTTGTTTTCCTAAACGGTTGTCTCCGAGCGCTTTTCCAAAGGTTAAGATGACAGAAGCTCAGCTGAGATGAGGGTGGGTAGGAGGGGCTGGTCCCTAAGCGGGGGCCTACAGTCCCCCAAGGGTCCTCGCTGACTGAGACGCACCCTGACAGTAGGCAGCAGGACACTGGCACACCACGGGCAGCATGGGCACCATGGGGCAAATCCCCTTCTCTGTGCCTCATACACACGCGCACACACACACATGTGCACACACCTCCCAAAACAAAGACCAGAAATGAGAGGATAATTGTAGTGAAACGGCATAAAGATCAGAAATGACCGAGACAGGAAGAGTGCCAATGAGTGAAAGTTAAGGAGAGAAACAGATTGTGGCAGTGCATCAAAACCCAATAAAAGAGTGCCATTACACAGCCATCGGGAACATTATGAGTCCTGTTCCAGTCTCTTCCTATTCCAGTGCCCATTCTGATGTCTAATTCTACTCTATTGTTTGATGATGGATTAGCTGACTGGATTTTCATTTGCATACAACAATTGTCATTCTTTTTAAAGGAGCAAAAAAGTCACAGTGGAGTTTCTTATAAATGGAACTGCACTAGAGCAGTGGGTTGTAATCCAAAAGAGAGTCACAGGACAGCAGGACAAAAAAAAAAAAAAAAAAAAAAAAGATAAATGCCAATAATAAAAAGCAACTGACCAGATAATTGTGTATACTTAGGGCCAGTTTATGGGCTTTTAAAAAGGACAAGAAAATGCTTCAAGTATCTGTTGTTGTTAACATTGAAGGCTGTGACTGTACTGTGTAAATGTATCTGTCACTTCAACAATTTTGGTAAATGGGTCACTTACGTGATGATTTTTTTTTCCTATCTATTCTATCTACACCTCTTCTATGGTAACTTGTTATACAGCAAGGTTATATAACTGTCCTGATATTATAATGATGAAAAACCCTCATTAAAATAATAAAACCCTTAAGCTGTAATGAAGCTTTAATTATTAGTTGGGCATAGTGTTTTTTTTTTTTATTATTATTATTTAATAAGATTATTATTTATTAGAACAAAAGTGCATTGCAGTTTATTTTTTATTTGAAAAGGTTTTCTCCACAGAAAAGTCACACGGTCTGATTAACATGTGCTGTGACTCCTCCAAAATTTTAATATTAATGAATTAATAATTCACAATGATATCATAAGTACTTGAAGTAGATAATAATAATAAGATTTGAACATGGTAGAAAAGTTGTTCAAATACATACAAAACCAACAAGGATACACAAAGCACATGACATTTAAAAAAAAAAAAAAAAAAAATGTCAATTGCATGTCAATATGCCAGCATGTACAGGTTGCTTGAGACCCCCTCATTCTAAAAACCATGAACAAAATTATGCAAGGTAACAAAAAATACTGTACTACCCAAATTATATTAAATACGGGTTACATTTTTTTTTTTGGTGTTGGGCTGGTTCCACTTTAGTTGAGCTCTAACAACAGTAAGCGAGAAAATAATATGTATCCAGAAGACATTGCATGCATCTGTGGACATTTCAAGTTCCCAAAATAGGGGTGTCTTGCTCCACACAACATTCTTAATGCAAGCTACACTTAATGAGAAGGGATGTCAACTTGTTACACAAGACTGATCTTACACAAGATATCAGATAGCTATTTGGTAATAAATAACTCCCATGCAATTATCAAGGGGTGGAATTCGTTATACGAACATTCTACAATTGTCTGCTCATTTGCATAGATTGCACCTGGGATGCAATGCATCAAAATGGCACCCCCTCTGCCCTGGTAATCACATACACATACACATGCAGATTGGTGCACACACATATACATATGATTGTAAGACAAACCTTTTGCACTTACACATGTTGTGTTTTACAAAGAAACAAAGGAAAAAATGTTCAATGTTACACTGACATTCTACAGTACTACCAACAATACCTTTGCAACTAGAGGTCAACTAACTTTTGTTAGAGTAATTACAATCATTTTATTACAGCTAAAGTCGATGATGACATCAAAACTTACTTCTCCTAAAATAAAAAAGATATTTTAAAAAAAATATATAAAGAGATTAATGTCAGTGAGCAGGAAACAGTTTTTCACTGTTGTTTGAAATAAATAAATAATGACATAAGGAGACTCCACGTTTCAGAAGGAAGTCTCACCAAGGCTGCATTTGTTTGACGAAAAATATAGTAAAACTGTAATATTGTGAAATATTAAAATATAATATCATTACAATTATTAAAATAACTGTTTTCTATGTCAATACATTTTAAAATGTAATCAAACACAATCCTTCAGAAATCATTCTAATAAGCTTGTTGGTGGTCAAGTAACATTTCTTATCTTTATCCGTATAGAGTGCCGAAGTTACGACGTCACTTTGTAGGCCAAAACGTGGAGGCGAGTTAGCATTTTAGCACTTCCGGTTGCCTTGCCCTATGGGTTTTTATTGAATGGGTTTTTGCTAAATTGCCTGTAATAAGGTCTGTTGTGAACAAAGTCTCTAAATATTTTCACGTTTTGATCTGACATAGAACACACCGCTATAACCTGCTTGTGTTTTTTTTTTTTTTTTTTTTATTGTGTCTGCTTGTGTTTTTAAAAACTTTATATAGGCAAAATGTACAGATTATCTTGATAGACAAAATGTGTAAGGGTCACAACCATTTGTTGAACACAGATATTATTTTCTGCGATTTTTTAAAAGTCTATGGGGAAAATGCATAGCTTTTAGATCGAGGGATCCCATGCGACGTTAGCTTCCGAGTTGTCCTACAAAGTGACGTCATAACTTTGGCACTCTATAGAAAACAGTTTGTGGAAACTGATGAATTTTTTAAGGATTCTTTGATGAACAGAAAGTTCAAAACAACAGCATTCATGTGGAAAAAGAAATCGTTTGAAATGTATTTAAATTTTGATCAATTTAATGGAACCTTACTGAATAAAAATCTTGCATATCCCAAACACTATGCTATAACTGTTAAAACAGTGCATTGTTTTAAATCACAGGTATACCAACAGCATGGGCGTAAGTTTGGTTTGAAATGTGCTGGGGACAGAGACGTATTCGGAATTAAGGGCATTTTCAAAAGTGCTGGGTACAATAACGCATTCATTCTTTTTTTTTTTCTCTCTTTCGAGTAGGTCATGTTTTGAAAGACGATGTCCTGTAGCTTCCTGATGTACATAAATAAAAATGAGCACAATGTCAGAGTACAGTGAGTATATGGAGTATATACCCCCTTTATTGCATATGTACAGTGATGGTCCAGACGTAGAAATTTTGCATAGCGTGTCGGGACTCGGGAGGTTTAAGGTTCTAATCCGCACTCGTAAAGGTTTTTTCTTTCCCCTCATCAAAACCAATAATGTTTATCAGTGGTTGAATTGATATAATTTTTATCAGTGGTTGTATATGTTTTGATGAGGGAAAAAATATAAACGAGAGCGGATTAGAACCCATGAGAAACAGTTTGATTTGTTTGACTGATTTGTGATTTCACCGGAACGAATCTCCGCAACGGATTGAAGCGCGTTTCCCAGAGAAGACAACAAATTTCAGTGCTAGCTCGCCTGTTATTTAACAAACAAATAAAACGAATGCTGTTAACTGGAGATGTTTTATTTGTATTGGTACATCCGTGCCGCGAGATGTTTCAAAAGTGGTGGGGACAAAATCGACCCTGGCAAAAAGTGGTGGGGACATGCCCCCCCCCCCCCCCGTAAATGACGCCTATGACAAACAGAATGAGATAAGCAGTGGACCAATGAAACTTTAAATCTAAAAATAATCCAAGCCATCTGATTGGCTTTGACAGAGCCATTATATCCTTCTTCTCTTCTACTTATGTTGTTCTCTGGGTTTGATTTTGCTGTGAATAATTTGCAGGCAGTGTGAAGATTCGAGAAAAACATTCTACATCTCTCAGGTGTACATGTCTGGTTTCTTTTTATAGTAGTTAAAGTATATGCAACTAATATGGGAAATAGAGTATATAGGCACCTTAAAATCATGCAAATTGAGTATTCGACAGAACAGGCTGTAGATTAGCAGTAATGTGTGAAAATGTTTTATATTGGCCTTGCTCTTAATAGATTAACTAGATATGGATACTTAGGAAAAATGTTTGATATGACCAAGATACAACATTTTATCATTCATGGTAAATCTGGGCTTAAAACAACATTGTATTATACTTAAAAAAGCCTTTTTTTTCTGGCCCAAAATACAAGGCGAGATATGTAAAGCAATGCAGTACTTTAGCCTGACGCTTCTCCCTAACAATTTAATGTGTTGTTTAAACATAAACCAATTTCCCGTTGTAAAATTACAGCTCATTACTAGTGTGGATAACGGCTGGAACAACAGTATAATGGCGTGAGAGCAAATTACCAGCCCAGCCACAATATTAATTACCAGTTCACAAGGCACATTCCTAGCTGAAAAAGTGTTTAATAAGAAAACCTATGAGCCCTATTTCCTTGATTACTAACAGCCCTGAACTTCTTTTCTTTTCTTTTTTTTTTCCTCTCAAACAAATAAATTGTTTTGGAACAATCATTGTACATATCGCAACATTTAATTTCCCTCATTACTCCGAAAAGGCACCCACTGTGAATTTGTATCACCGTTTTCACAAATATCATAAATGTACACATTTCGCTCAATGACTTGCCTCAATTGTGGAAGTCAAGCAATGTATTTTTTTTTTCCATTATGGATACAGAGCAGACTTGATCATGTTTATTTCAGAAGTTTAATGCATTATTTACAAGTCGGATGCTAATAAAAGAAGACTGCTCATTTACTAATGACTTGAAGCACCCGAAGCATTTTTCCAATTACTTATATTAAAACTGAAAAACACTCATATAAAACCTAGCAGGATAAAGAAAGAGAGAGAGAGAGAGAGAGAGAGAGAGAGAGAGAGAGAGAGAGAGAGAGATTTGAGATTTTAACAAACTTTTATTACAAAATCATTTCACAGTGTATTTACAATACAATATGCATAAATATTAAGAGCAGCTCCAACTCTCAATCATTGTGCAAATAAACAGGTCACCTTCAAATACAGAGCACAATGCCTCATTGCAACACCAAATATCTTCAAAGGCAATGAGATCATCCATATGCTTGTAAAAAGCAAAATCAATTAGTATCCTAGCTTTCAACATGTTTGAAAACATAGCAACTACATTCTGCTCAGAATTTTGCTCAATTTTCCTTCTTCTACTAGTATAAATAGCCAACTTTGCTTGGCCCAACACAAAATTCAACAACTGACATACAAATCTATTTTTCAACACATATTTAAAACCAAAAATAAATAACACTGTCGAAAAAGTTTCATTACACCTCTGAAAAATACTTTCTAAAAGCAACAATAAAGGTTTTAATCTTGCACAGTTCACAAATGCATGAAAAATGGTTTCCCTTTCAGTACAAAAAGGACATTGAGCATCAACCTCAGAATTTAAAATTGAAACAAAAGCATTGACGGCGACAGCGCCGTGAAGAATTCTCCACTGTAAGTCACCTGTCTTTTTCGTCAACGGTGGTTTATAAAGTGCTCTCCACTCAGGTTTTCTGTCCACATTCAATGTAAAAAAATCACGCCACGGGGTATCTCTTTTTTTATCTAGCATTTTTTTGTTAAACATAATGACACAATACTTATACAAAGTTTTCCCAGTACAAGAAAAAAAGTCTACACACAATGAATCAAAACTTTCTAGAAACACTCCAGAAACCTCTTCTAGGTTCAAAGAAAGAAACAAACAAGGAAAAGAGTCTTCAGGATTTGATTTACAGAGACCATCACGGCACTCAGTCAACAAAGTTCTTTCTGCTGTATTGAGAAGCGTCTGCCATTTCACCAATAGCTGCGCAACTAGACGGGTTGATCTAATTCCCAGATGTTGAGCCGTTGCTTCTTCATTCTTAAAATCAAGTCCTGCTATTTCCAGTAATTGCCTCAAAGTGGTGGTTTTACTGTCAATGAGTGTTTTGTTAAGTCCTGGGAAAAGGCCACCAGCAGACACATCCAGACGTGCTCCACGAACTAGAGGCTCTTCCAAAAGCCAATGAAGTGACTGTGAAACCTCTGCTTTTTTAAAAACAAAAAGACTCCAAACCTTAAAAAGGTTCTTATAGAACACTGGTAAACCAGAAGTGTTCAATTTTGTAGGGTCCAGAAAAAAAATTGTTTTTTCCAAACCCAGATCCTCAAGTTTACGTAAAATAACAAAAGCGACAGAACACCATTTATATTCAATTGACCCAACAAGTAGTTTTTGTATGAGTTGCAACCGAAAAGTTGCGATTCTGCTGTGAAGATGTATTAGCCCCTGTCCACCCTCCTCCTTAGGCAAGAATAACACACTCTGTGGGACCCAATGCAATTTATCCCAGAAGAAATCTACCAAAATTGTCTGGATTTTCGCTAAAAGATGTGAGGGAGGATCAATACATGCAAACTTATGCCACAGTGAAGAAGCAACTAAATTATTTATAATTAAAATACGCCCTCTATATGACATCTTTGGAGTTAACCATCTCCATTTATCCAGACGACCTTTAACCTTTTCAATGACTCCTTCCCAATTTTTTTTCACTGTGACATCATCACCAAGATACACTCCTAAGTATTTAAACCCTGATTTTCCCCAACCTAAACCTTCAGGGAGATCTGGTGGTCTCCCACCTCCCCATTTACCTAATAATAAAGTTTCACTCTTGCTCCAGTTTACACTTGCAGAAGATAAACCTTTAAAAACATTAAGTAAACCTAACAAAACCTGTATGTCACTTTGCCTATTAACCATTACTATGACATCATCGGCATAAGCTGAAAGTATCATGTTATTTTTACAGTTTGGCAAACATATACCATGAAGTTTTACCCGTATCTGTTGTAAAAGTGGCTCTATTGCCAAAGAGTAGAGCATTCCAGACACTGAGCACCCCTGCCTTACACCTCTAAGAGCTTTAAAAGGAGCACATAAACCACCGTTCACTTTGAGAATACTCTCAACGCCACTGTAAAGAACTTTAATATGATTTATAAAATTTTGACAAAACCCAAAAGCCTCTAAAACTCTCCACAAATAGCAAAACTCAACACGGTCAAAAGCTTTCTCTTGATCCAAAGAGATTAACCCACAATCTAAATTTAACATCTTGGAGACCTCTATAACATCACGAATCAATGAAATATTGTCAAATATTGACCTACCGGGAACACAGTAGGTCTGGTCAGGATGGATGACACCATCCATCACTCCTGCCAACCTGTTAGCCAGCGTTTTCGAGAGCAGTTTGTAGTCGCTGCAGAGTAGTGATACGGGCCTCCAGCACTTTATATCTGCAAGGTCGCCTTTCTTGGGCAGGAGGGTTAGTACTGCTCTACGGCAGCTCAGAGGCAGCTGGCCTTCAGCCAAGCTTTCATTCAAAACCTCCAGAAGGTCCTCTCCTAGTTCTGACCAGAAAGACTTGTAAAAATCTACTGGCAGACCGTCAATGCCCGGCGCCTTTCCAGACTCCATTCCTTGGAGGGCCTTGTACAGTTCAGCCATGCTCAAAGCACCAGAGATTTCAGTATTGACCTCCTCAGACACCTGGGGTAGATCGTTAAAAAAATCACTGTCACTCCTGTATTCCACCCCAATCTCATTTTTATACAGGTTTTCATAAAAACCGACCGCTCTCTTTCGAATGTCTGCAGGGTTTGTCAATAATCCTCCAGACTCGGAGCGCAGAGCATGAATGACTCTGCTCTGACCGTTCTTTTTCTCCAAGTTAAAAAAGAACCTGGATGGAGCATCCATTTGATCCACACTCTGGAACCTCGACCTGACCAGCGCCCCCTGTGTTTTAATGCCCAGTAAATCAGCCAACTGTGTCCTCTTGTTTGACAAAGAATCTAGATAACCCTGACCACCAGTTGACTCAACTAATTCTTGAAGTTTTAAAATGTCGGTCTCCAAGGTGTTCATACTCACATCTATCTCTCTAGTGACGTTTCGAGTATACTGCATACAGAACTGCTTTATTTGGGCTTTCCCAAAATCCCACCACTGTCGTAGAGAATTATAAGACCCCTTTATGGTTCTGAACTCATCCCAAAACAGCTTAAATGTACTTTTAAAGTACTTGTCACTTAACAAAGTGGTATTTATCTGCCAGTATGCACTCCTTGGCTTAATGGAGTTTAAAAACACAGAACACTGCACCATACTGTGATCAGAAAAACACAGTGGAGTAATTGAACATTTTCTTACAATGTTAAAGTGATGCTTTAAAACATAGAAACGGTCTAATCTTGCAAGTGAAATCACACTATCACGAACATGAGTCCAAGTATATTGTTTTTGTGTGTCATGAAGCTGCCTCCAAACATCACAAAGCTCATGCATTTTAACAAGCTGAACCAAACGATTACGAGAGGGCAAGTGAGGTTCAATATGATTCCTGTCCAAGTTTGACAATGTGCAGTTAAAGTCACCACCCAAAAATAAAAATTCTTCAACACAACCTTTTTGTAAAACTGAACACAAAGTATTTAAAAACAACATTCTTTCTATTTGTGCAGTTGGGATGTACACACAAATAAAAACAAATATATAATTCTCAAAAATGGCTCTTACTTTTAATAGTCTACCTTTAACTACTTCGTCAACCTGATAAGAAGTTGGACTAAAACTCTTAGCAAAAAGAATAGCAACCCCTCCGCTAAGTGAGGTGTTGTGGCTCAACACAGAGACCCCATCCCACTCCTCAGCCCAATCAGCAGCATTCCTCAAATCACTATGCGTTTCTTGCAGCATAACAACATCTATTCTTTTTTGTTTAACCATTTCAAAAATTCCTGCTCTTTTTCTCAATTCCCTTGCTCCATTTACATTCAAAGTCGCAATATTCACTTCACTCATACTTGGAGAAATGAAAAAGACAAAGAAACAAATCAGCACTCCACACACACACACCACATTACTAGCCAGGCTATACTTTCTCACCTTCATTGGCACTATCAGAAGTGAGTTTTCTTACGATCTTTTTCAGTCGATATATCTCCTTATTTGTAAACAAACCTTCCGACATAAAGAACCTGGTTTTCTCAACAAACTGCTTTGTGTCTGAAAAATAATTATTTACACAGACCCCTCTCTTGTTCTTAGTAGCTTTTAAAAAAAGTTTAATGTCATCTACTTCAACACCTCGACTAGAGAAGTCACACTGAGAGAGACTGACACTTGAATCAGAAGACTCACTGTCAGTTTCACCATACAAATCCTCCACGTCAGCCTTCTTAGCTCTAACTGTCTGAAAATCGTCAGATGTTTTCCTTTTTGATGGAATTTTGAAATCGTTCTGCTCTGTCTCCATTTCAATGCCATCACCAAAAGAATCAGGCAGTAAAACATTAGGTACATCACTTTCTAGTATGTTCAAATTTCGAGAACGAATAATCAGTGTTTCAGCATCACTCAGTCTATTTTCTTCAACCACAATTGTGTTGTCATTTACCTGTGTCGCCGCAGTCTCGACCGCGGGCGGATTCTCCTCAGCCGTCACCGCCGCCGGCCGAGCCGCGTTAGACGGACCAGCCTCGACCGGTTCACTAACATTAACGATATCAACCGTCGCAGGAACATTTTCCTGATTTTTACCAGGGCAAGCACGGATTAAATGGCCCACTTCACCGCACTTGAAACATTTCATCTTGTCCGTGGTAGCATAAATAACGTAATCGAACTCGTCAACTTTGAGATGCAATGACAGATCTAGATCTTCATCATCCTTTAGGATCATGTAAACAAATCTCCTAAAGGAAACCACATGTTTCAAAAGAGGAGATCCACTTCCAATTGGTATTTTTTTAATAGGTGACACCAATTTACCATACCGTGATAAAATTCTCACCAAAGTTTCATCACTTATGAAAGGCGGAACGTTCGACAACAAAACTTTTTTTGATGGCATAGAAAGTGGGAGAACATGAGTAAAAAGATTCTCAATAACTATACCGGTCTCAACTAACTCATTTGCCTTTTCAACAGAGCTAAGAAAGATGACAGTGGCACTGTTCATTCTAGAGGCCGACATGATATGCTCATGCCCAACAACCTCTCCTGCAGCCAGGCAACAGTCTTCCACGCTCACCGCGGACGCCACTTTAACTCCATGGCGCCGCGTGAGTTTACTCAAACCTTGCATACGTGGGTCCGTCATGCTGTCCGCAAAGAAAAACGGCAGCACGCGGCCCAAACAAAAAGACAAAACACCACTCTTTCAGCAATAACCCATGCAAGAAGGAAAAGTGAGAAATAGAAAAGAAAAAGATTCACTCACGAGTTCCGATTCACTCACAAACGCTCCGCTCACACTCAACAGTCGCACATCACACCGGAAGTGAGTGAGAGAGAGAGAGAGAGAGAGAGAGAGAGAGAGAGAGAGAGAGAATGTGTATCCTGTTTTTTGCTTTAATTGAAACAGTACAAAGATTATTTATCTCTGTATTAAATAGACAAAGGAATAAAATACAAATGCGATAAATGAAGGCTTGTATTCAAATAAAGGCAAAATGAACAAAGCAACAGGATAAAGCTGCTTCTTTTGAAAAACGCCCAGCCTCTCTTTATGACCTGTTCATTTCAGATCTTTATAAAGCGATTCAGAATCAGGCAAGAGAGCAGTTGTCATAAGTCAGAAATGAATGTATTTTATGAACCTGTTCTCGGGGGAAAATAACACCAGATTAAATTTGTTTTCTTGTCAGTTGTTGACAGGACGAGCCCAGCAACTTATTACTGTTCGATCTGAAAATGGGTTTTGATATAAATTACAGTAATTTTTTTTCAGTGTAAATGAAAGACATTACAGAAATACAAATAGTGGATAGTCAGATAATCAGACATAAAAAAGCTATTCTCTGTTATTGGATTATGGATTTGTCACATTTTTTTTTTTTTTTAATCAGTGAGGAAGCATGGGAACGGTTTTGCAGCTATACTGCCAAACTGGATGAAAAAAAGGGCATTTTTCTTATTGTTACAGCTTTTACAGTAATACATGCTGCTCTCATAGGTTGTATTGATTGTATGGATTTTTTCTCTCTCTTTTTATTCTTCAAAAAAATAAAAACATCAATTTTACTTCTCTCTAGCTCTGAAGTTTTCACAGAGATTAACACAAAACGTTTCTCATTCATTCCTAAAAGATCTCAAAAGTTCATTTCCCATCATTATTGTAATGCAGACCGACCAATCTTTTAATAACGTCAGTTTATGACACACTCACTTGATATGATACATCTCATGGTGAGAGGATACACACAGCATTATTATCAATGCGTTATATTAGTGTTTGGCTATTTTTTCTATTTATTTTCATATTTCCTATTGTTTTTCTTTTCTTTTTTTTAAAGGAGCAATATCCACCAGGCTCATGTGTCATCTGATAACATCTAAATGTCATTACTGATAAGTGATAACATCTAAATGAGTTACCTATTAACTTCATATGCTCCACTCATTGGAAAATACAGGAAAATTAGTTAAGCTTAGCTATTGAGTAGCCACATATCTATGTACAACAAATGAAAAAGGGGAAATGCGATCAATATAGCTTTTAATTTTACACCTCATTGATCATGTCAATATCGCACACACCTTCAGCCATCTGTAGGAAAACTGACTCTTTCAGGCTAGATTTCCAAGCTGAGTGTGTATGACAGAGTATAGGAGTATATAATAATGCATATCTCCTTTAAAAGAAAAATGATTGCAAGCTCATGCTCACTGCTCATGCAATATGATAATTAGGTTCTACAACACTACATAACCTACTTACATAGGCAACATGCACATAGACGAAAGGAACCTCGTGTGATCTCATTTCCCTACAGTCGGCTTATTGCTTTACTGATTATAATGGTGAGCATACAGAAGTAAATTAAGAGTGAGATGGTAAAGGGCTGATTGAAATCTAATCAAATTGATCTCAACTTTAATCAAGCATTAGTAATGACTTGAGGCAACAGTGGCCTGCAACAAATACGGCACACACACACACACGTGCATACACGCGCACACACACGACAGTCTGAGAAGCCATCTGGTCATAATGAAATATGAAAGGCTTGTTTAATCCAACACACTTTAAAGTCATACAGATAGATATGCACTGTTTAAGAAGAGCTGGAACAAAAAACACAGCGGTGGTCAGGATCTCGTTCTCTGATGTCAAAAGGTAGTTGGAGTTTGCAAATGGTGTCTCATGGTTTATTGTCATTTCTATAATTAGACAGACACAGATGTGCACACCTCCTGCCAACCCTGAGCCTCAATTCCTAAATTAATTTTAGTTTCCCTATTCACCTCTAAAACAGGTTGAACTGGAATAGGGAGTTTTTTTTTTTCCGTTCTTTTTTATTGGGAACATTCTCAGTCAGGTGTTTAGCCACAAGGCAGGTATCAACAAAGCTTAGGCGGAACTCACTTGATCAACAGGGCTTCACTAAGCAGGCCGAAGCAGATTGCAGCCGACTTGAAGAGCGAGTGTGGAGGGGGATTTTCAAAAGCAGTCATCATCCGATACACCACATACGGCACCAGAGCCAGCAGGAGAACAGCGATGGCTAGAATGGGCCAGGTCTGCCACTGAGAAGCCACGGTCCGCCAGGGTGCACATCTCTGCAGCTGATACTGAAGGAGACAATAGAAGGAGTCTCATTAATGAGGGATAAACTGAAAGATGATTTATTAAATATCTGATTAAGTAAAATTGGCTTTGTCACACTGTAAAAAAAAAAAATAAAAAAACACAAAAAAACACAAAATAAATATTTGACCAATAAGTTATGACAGCGTATGTTTTTTACTCATCAAAATAAGTTGAGCAATTTTCAACTTTCTTAATAACACTAAACCACCAGTTCTTAACTTTTTTTCCACTGTATATGTGACCCTGGACCACAAAAGCAGTCACATGGGTAAATTGTTTTGTAAATGAGATGTATACATAATCACAATGCTGAACAAATAAGCATTTGATACATGGTTTGTTAGGATAGGACAATATTTGTCCAATTGATACAACTGTTTGAAAATCGTGCTTTTGGTGCTTTCACTCACAAAAATAAATGCTTTATATATTTACGGCAGGAAATTTACAACATATTTTTGTGGAAGATGATCTTTACTTAAAGGTGCATTGCGCAACTTTTCATGTTAAAAATAGCCGTTTTCTAACCCATACATGCTTAAACAATCGCCTGATGGGCTGAATGAGCCCTTCTTTGATCACTGCGATCGCCTCTATAACCCTGTACAGTGAAATATATAAGAGGGATTCGGGCTCGAATCTGAGACTGGGCGTGACGTCATGCGCGTTCACGCTCGCCTGGCTATGTCTGGCAGGTTCGTGTAGCTATTCGCCGCCGTTCTCCGTATCAGAGAAACAACTCGAGCGACACAACTCTAGTCAGCTTTCCACAAAAGTAGACGATGGATTCAAAGGGGCTGTTTACACCTGGTCACTTCATGTGTTTTCTGTGATCGGATAGCTATTCGATCGTGAAAAGACCAGGGTGTAAATGCCCTCCGAAACGCATTCGAGACGGATTTGAATTCGATCGCTCAAACCACTTGAGGACGTGGTCTGTGCCGTATTCCAGACGAAACTGGACAAGTGTAAATGCATCTGGTTGTTGAAACCAAGCTATATGTCATGATATTTTAGTCATATATGACGACGCGCATCACCTGAGCAGCTGAGCTGAGCCCCTTCATCAAGCGCCGCAATCTATCGCAAATCAAAGTGAATTAGTGAAAGTAAGTCGCAGACGCTTAACACTACCATCTTCATTAAAAGTAAAGAAATGAAATGATCTTACCAGTTCTGTTGCCGATCTCTCTTATTGCTGTCTTTGCTGATTTTGAAATTAGCCGATGATTAATAAAATCCAGCTCATATCTGTTGCTTTCGGTGACGTGCACTTCATATCTGTATATGGCGCGGAAAGAGACCGGCTTGTAGTTCATTACAAACCCCAACGCAAACTCCACGTGAGACAGAAAATAAAACTTCTGTCTGTCCAGTGCCATGCGTCGGAATAAGACGAGAGTCAACATCGGGAAGCTTTCAACAAACGGAGAGATCTCCGGTCGTCTCTAGGGCTCAAACGGGTCATAGCCTATACAAAGTGATAACTGAACGTGTTTCCATAATAATTCAATCATAAGTGGATACAGTAAGCACAGGGAGATAGATGGAAACAAAAACCGAAGTTTTCTACTACCCCCGTTTCCCCCTCTCACACAAGTGTGTAATTTACTCGAATGCCTTTCCTTTCATATATTTTAAATGACTTGCAGATTTATTACTGTATTACCTCATTATGACTGTAACAAAAGATGTGTGCCGCACAGTGTGCGGCTGATGCTCCTTAGTTATGAACAGCTCGTGCAAACGTGCGTATGTGTGTGTGTGTTCCTCCATGAACGCGCACAGCTCTGGTTGCAGTTTCGCTTGTCGCCAGAGGGGGCGTAGTTCTGCAAAAACTCAGAGACTTGCGTTTAGCTCCTTTAAAGGGTTAATGTTGTTCCAACCCCGTAAGACCTTCGTTCATCGTCGGAACACAAATTAAGATATTTTTGATGAAATCTGAGAGCTGGATCACTCCTCCATACTAATCCATAGGCTTCTTGAGGGATTGAAACTTGCTGGCCTCGAAAAGTTATTAAAGACATCGTTAAAATAGTCCAAGTGGCTCAATCTTAGCTTCATCAAGCGACGAGAATACTTTTTGTGCCCAAAAACACAAAAAATAACGACTTTATTTCAACTATTCATTTACTTCTCTCTCTGCCTCGACTCAGCTTACTAGTTTCATAAGCTTCTGTTATTATATGTCACACGCATCACACAAATGACCAGCAGCGGCCAATAGTGAGCCTACATGTGACGTAGCTCTACGCTATCACACTACGTTAACTGACTAGAGGCCCATAGAGAAGGAAGTGAATAGTTGAAATCAAGTCGTTGTTTTTGTTTGTTTTTGTGCAAAAAATTATTCTCGTCGTTTGATAAAATTAAGGTTGAGCCACTGTAGTCACTTGGACTATGTTAACGATGTCTTTAATAACTTTTCGAAGACGGCAAGTTTCAATTCCTCAAGAAGCCTATGGACTAGTATGCAGGAGTGATCCAGCTCTCAGATTTCATCAAAAATATCTTAATTTGTTTTCCGAAGATGAACAAAGGTCTTACGGGGTTGGAACAACATGAGGGTGAGTAATTACTGACATAATTTTCATTTTTCGGTGAACTAAACCTTTATTATCCTGATTTTTAAAAGAAAAATTGTTAATTTTGGCCCATACAATGTTGGCTATTGTCACAAATATACCCGTGCGATTTATGACTGGTTTTGTGATCCAGGGTCACATATATAGGGGAATTGTGTACTTTTTCTTAACATATGTTTTTAGGTAACACTTTATTTTGATGGTCACTTTTGAACATCCTGTTGATTATAAGTAACTTTGGAACTACATGTCAACTAACTCTCATTAGAGTATTAGTAATTAAGACTGTCTGCTTAATATCTGCCAACTCTTTATTGTGATGCTCCTCCAACAGACAATCTACTCACTACAAGTCAACTTATTCTATCCCTAACCCTACCAGTCTACTAATACTAACACTCTAGTGAGAGTTAGTAGAGATGTAGGTGTAAGTGTAACTGAATGTGTTAAAGGGACCATCCAAATAAAGTGAAACCCGTTTTTACTATCCCAGCTTAATATATGTAGGCTGAAAAGAGTAAATATTGTGACTGAGGCACTTTCAAAACATTGCCCTTCTTGTTCGAACATCTTTGTTTGTGTGAATTAGATGCAGATGGGATAATTCCTCTGGAAACAGATGGTGACAAACTTTCAAACATCTGGATACAAAAAGCCTCCATCTTCATCGTTGGCAATTAAAAACAACACAGATATAAATATTAAAAATCTCATTGGGTTACATCAGTGAACAAAAGTTTTGAAAGTCAAATCAGGTCCTGATCCTTAAGAAAACAAGTACACATTTACTGTTTACAGTGTAAACATTCACTTTTTTTTTTAGAAAAAAAAAAAATCAATAGCTAATTAAACAATAAGTACATTATCACAATAAACGTTAATCAAATCAGAAATTAAAAAAAATTCTGATAAAATATCAGAAAAGCTTGTATAGAAGTGTTCTGTTCTGTTTTGGTTCCGTAGTCTGAGGCCTAGTCATTAGGGCTCCACAGAAAACAAACAAGCCGCCTTTCTGAGGCTAAACATCCCTCCTGACTACAGCTTGTGGCTTCACACCTGTTCTCTCTCTCTCCCTCTCTCGCCTTGGCTTCAGGCATAGAGAACTCTGTCACGGCCACACATTGCGTTGCGCGTGTGTGTATGTGTGCACTCCTGCGCCCTCAGGCACTTTGTCGCTGACATTTTGTTTTATAGCCTGTTTTATTAATATTCTTGCCACTTACCAAATTAATATCCGAGTTGGTGAGTAATTTAATAACCACAAAATATTTTACAGGAAAGTATTTACTCTGAGGAAGTAGATGAATAGATCGCCACATCCTCAATTCATCTCATAAACCAAACAGAGGATTTTTCTGTATATAGGCCACACAGATTGCTCACCTACAGCATATTAGAACGGGTCTTTGTTCGTTTTACAACTTCAAATCTCAGTACTCTTGTTTTTGTGGATGAGGAATAACAAATTCCCCTAGAAAAAAGAAAAAAAAAAGAAAAGAACTTGAGGAAAAAAAAATAAAAAAAACATGACAAGCTAACCACTCCTGGTGTGATATCTAGAACAGCATTTAATTAGTGTCCCTGCCTCATCTGCAAATGCATACCGCCACCTCACTTGTGTTAGAACAGCTATTCATTAATTAGATTCTTTGTGGCAAGTGCCACTGAACTATCTGCACTGTTTAAGGTTACATCAAGCTGCAGTAAGTGCTTTCCTGATAGTGGGACACATCCATCTTCATTTCTCAGCCTCTATGTTTGACTCTGCCCTTCAGCCAGATGGAGAAAAACAGACAGAGAGAGAGAGAGAGAGAGAGAGAGAGAGAGAGAGAGAGAGAGAGAGAGAGAGAGAGAGAGAGAGAGAGAGAGAGAGAGAGAGAGAGAGAGAGAGAGAGAGAGAGAGAGAGAGAAATAGGAAATAGAGCTTCAGAGAGACCTGATACGATTCATCCCAGGCAGACCCTGAACTTTCACCTGCTTTTATTTCCGCACCAAAGCTAATTAATTTACTGAGGTAAAGTGGGTGCCCACTTGTGGAGGCGTACAAGAGCTGCCATGATCATACGGCAACAGATACAAACCAACATGTGGAGCTTTTCAGGATCTCACTGGGAAAAAACCTCAACATCAAAGTCAGACAAATATAAACAGGCCAGATTCCTACAGCAAACAGACATGGGCCGTGAGAGGAGACGCTGTTCCACTAGCATACAGATACTTCCTGAATTGCCATTTCTCCCTCCCTGTGGTTCAAAACTACACAGTGTACCTACACAACTCCCATGCCAGCCTAATCTTCATTCAAACAACCCTCTTTCGTCTGAATGTAAACACTAGATAGTCTTGACATCACAAGCTTTGCTCCTCTGGGTGTTTTGCATTGCTGTGCTCCAGGTGTAATATTGGAGTTTATTTAGTCAGGGAGGGTACATAGCATTAGTAGCAGTTAGACTGGTTTCTATATATGGATGCATGATTGCTTCTAGTCCCACAAGAGCACTGATGGATAAATGGATTTAGGTTTGACTTGATGACGGTTTGAAGCTGCTGTTTTTAATGGGGGCTGTGTGTTTTGAGTACATTTAAGGGGGTATTTACATAACCCAAGAATAGGGGGCATTGCAATGTGCGGCGCCTGTGAGGACCGTCATGCTTGCTAATACACTCTGGAGTTTTAATTTAGCTGATTTCCTTCACCCTCATGTACCTCTTTCCAGAAGCCAAACCCAAATTCAGTTCCTACATGTCACACGCAAACTTTTAGTTTTCTCTTCAGTTAAAAAAAAAAAAAAAAAAAAAAAAAAAACAATCTGTATAGCTACCAGCATGCTACCCAACCCTAACTTGAAGTAGCCAAGACATTGGAGGTATAAAGATATTCTTACTGACAACTCTCAATTAATTTAAAAGAAAAAGCTGCCATTCTAAAGTATTAAAAAGTCCTGCTTTTATTTATACACTTCAACTTATGGAGGTAAAGTGTCTGCCTTGTGCCTGAGCTGAATAGACAAGGCAATGTATTTGTTAACCACTTAACTGTCACCGTCCCACAGGTGGGACGTTTGCCACTATATTTTTAAAACAATAATATCTTAGTAAATACCTTAAATAATATTGACAAACTATATATCATTTGAAAGCTTACAATCTCTAGTTTCCATATTTGGTGACTGATTTTCAAAATATATTACAGAGGAGCCATAATTTATCAATATAAAACAAGAATATTTTCATACTCATAAGGCGTGTTCAGACCTTTATTTTAAAATAGCAGTAAACATGAAAAATCATGAAAAAATGGTAGATACCTCAGTTTGTTTTCATGCCAAAAGTTCAAAAGATAGAATCCATTCAATTATTTTTGAAAAAAAAGGTCTGAAAAGTTTGAAATATCAAGAAAAAAATAATAAATTCACCATTTGTGACGTGGCAGCTAGCTATGACTTACATGCGTGTTCTTTGTATGCGTTTCTTAGAGGTTCAATTCATATCAAAATCTGCCAAACTTCCCATGCTACTTCTGAATAGGATCTCTACTTCAGAAATTGTATGAAAATTGTGAAAATAATGGTTCATATCACTCAAAACAGGAATGGAAATGCAGACGCCCTTATATGGGCAGTAATGGAGTCTGATTGTGCCCTAGTGAAAAAGTTTGGTACTGCGCTTAAACAAAATCTTACTGAAAGCTCATTTTTTGAGATATCAACCTAAAATTTGAAACACAACTTGTTCAGATTTTTGGCTTTGATCTTTTTGCCATTTTAGAGTAGCCCAGGTTTTGAAAATATATATTTTATGTAAAATATTAATAATTAATATTTTTACATTGTACATTTCCATAAACTCAAACTTCTATAACTTTTTTTCTGTTTCACTTTCTTAATTTATTTCACTTCTACAAAAATCTGCCAAATGTCTTCTTTAAAACAAGACCAATCATATGTCTATATTCCAAAGCATTCTTGAATTACAACCATTTAAGTTCGAAATGTGCATTTTCATGTCTATTCAAAAAAGGGGGGGTGACAGTTAACAGGTTAAAAAAAGAAACATAGTTTTCCATCTTCTAAAGATAATGGACGCAATTCCCAAGGTAAACTCTGCTGAGAGGAGCTAATATGATGTTGAACAATGTGAGACTTCTAATGGAGGGACAGTAAAGGAAACGAAATTCACTGGGGAAGATTAGGGTGGAGAGAATGGGTCAGTCTCTTTGTCTTAAATAATCAGAGGCAAGATGGCAGAGGCCGTTTAAAGTTTTTTTTTTTTTTGTTGTTGTTGTTTATGGGTGAGCAATGAAATTGAGCACTACTGTGCAGCTGTTAGCCTTGTATCTCTATCCTCTCAATATGCCCCTGGACCCCTGTCATATTTGTATTTAAACAATGGCTATCAAGGCTAAGGAGACTCAGTTTGGGTTAAAAGCACCGCAAAAAGGTCATAAGATACAGGAGGAAAATTTGATTACCCTGGAAGACCCAAAGATAAGGCAGCATTATTGAGACAAGCAGTGGAAAAGATGGGTTTGTGGATTTCCATGGTTTTCCTGTTCTTTCTGGAATAGAACTATTGGATGTAAACTGTAAAATCAATTGGCATTAGTGTTTGTTGGGTGGATGGATGGATGGATGGATGGGTGGATGGATAGATAGAATTTTGTACTCTATCTATAAATTACAGGAACGTCTGTCTGTCTGTCTGTCTGTCAGTCTGTCTGTCAGTGTGTGTCTATTATTCGCATATATCTCGAGCCGGTAGTCCGATATATCTCGAGCCGGTAGTCCGATTTTAAACTTGACAGGTGTCTTGCTATGGGCACGAGTAAGTGCAGTGCCAAGTTTGATGTTGTTTGGATTAGAAATGCAAAATATATTGTTAAATATATCTGTAAAAGAAGCACACATTGGCCTTTGACGCTCTAGCGGCTGGCCACTCCCCCTCTCACACTACACACTGAGGCCACTACCCCTTTCACACTGCACACTGAGGCCACTCCCCCTCTCACACTGCACACTGAGGCCACTACCCCTTTCACACCGCACACTGAGGCCACTCCCCATCTCACACTGCACACTGAGGCACTACCCCTCTCACACTGCATACTGAGGCCACTCCCCTTCTCACACTGCACACTGAGGCCACTCCCCTTCTCACACTACAGACTGAGGCCACTCCCCCTCTCACACTGCACACTGAGGCCACTACCCCTTTCACACCGCACACTGAGGCCACTCCCCCTCTCACACTGCACACTGAGGCCACTACCCCTCTCATACTGCATACTGAGGCCACTCCCCTTCTCACACTGCACACTGAGGCCACTCCCCTTCTCACACTGCACACTGAGGCCACTCCCCCTCTCACAATGCATACTGAGGCCACTCCCCCTCTCACACTGCACACTGAGGCCACTACCCCTTTCACACCGCACACTGAGGCCACTCCCCCTCTCACACTGCACACTGAGGCCACTACCCCTCTCACAATGCATACTGAGGCCACTCCCCTTCTCACACTGCACACTGAGGCCACTACCCCTCTCACACTGCACACTGAGTGGCCACTCCCCCTCTCATACTGCACACTGAGGTACTACCCTTCTCACACTGCACACTGAGGCCATTCACACTGTACACTGAGGCCACTACCCCTCTCACACTGCACACTGAGTGGCCACTCCCCCTCCCACATGGCACACTGAGTGGCCACTCCCCCTCTCACACTGTACACTGAGGCCACTACCCCTCTCACACTGAGGCCACTCACACTGCACACTGAGTGGCCACTCTCCCTCTCACACTGAGTGGCAACTCCCCCTCTCACACTGTGTGGCCACTCCCCCTCTCACACTGCACACTCAGTGGCCACTCCTCCTCTCACACTGCACACTGGGTGGCCACCAGTGTTGTGCCTAAACACGTTCATATTTTGGGCAAGCGTAAACTAAACGTACTTTATTACTGCCTGATGAACGTTACCGTGAACGCGTTCATTCGGGTGTCTGTGAACGCACACTCTCTCAGTTTAACTTCGTACAATAGGGTGCCAGACTTCTGTAGAGACTTCCAGATGAAAACCCGGCTAAAACACACGTACCTTAACACACATAAACAGGCCTTGAAGCTCAAGTAGCATTTTGTCTGAATTTAAATTTTCCATATTTATTGTATGTCATTACGTCAGTATCAGCATTTTCTTTCTACTATGCACACATACAAATGTCACTGAACTTTTGTTTTGTAATTGCAGCAATGAGCACACCAAACCAACAATTACTAAAAACACAGAGACTGATTTTGCACGTGCACGTTTCACTAGTTAATTAATTAATTATGATAAATCAAGAAATGATCCATACATGCATTATAAATGTGTTTTTATAATTCAAAAATATAATAAAAAAATTTAATATCAATATAATATCAAATGTAACATGTAGCAAAAACCCCTTTTGTATTGTTACAATGTACATTTTTAACCTTAATAAAGCAATTACTTTGGATGTGCAACTCATATTCAAGTGGGATAAATTCAAACCTGCTATAAGTTGATACAGATTAGCTCTCTAATGGGTAATGAATGTAAAAATTATTCTTGCAGCTTTTGATACATGACCTCTTTACATATTATGAATACATATGTGCAATAAAGTGGAAGTAAAGGAAACATTAACTGGGTCAGGCATCTGATTTGATAAAAGAGATGCTTTATATGTAATTAGGTGTTCAAAATAGTGGTGGACAATTAAACATCATATTACCCCAAATGGTGTGAATTTGTAACATCTTTAGTAGGTAATCTAGTATAACTGCATAGTTAGTATGCTTGTTGTAATAAATTAACTCTTGGTTAACAATCACAGACAGCATTGTGTTCATCACCTCCTAATGTTTTATGAAAATGACCTTTAGGAGCCATCCCAATCAATCAATTAGGCGACACAAGGCCTATTGGGATTATTTAAAAGCCAACATCATGGAACTAGGACACTATACACATTCTTCTATGATCCAAATTAATAAGGCAACCCAAATACATTTTCTACATTTGTGCATTACATATACATGACATAATTTTTGGAAATACATTTCACCTGAGGGCCCACATACACATCTACTATAAATTTGTTTCTATATTTACAAGATGTCTTCTTTGCACTAGTGCAAAAAAAAAAAATAAAAAAAAATAAAATAAAAAAAAAATATGCAAGGAAGTCCAACCAGCACACAAGCTTTGCCGCCGATGTGGTTCAACCAGCACAGATCCATTGTCATTCTAGGTACGCTGGGATATGGAATCTAAGGAAACTGTCACAATAACATTTCTCTCAGGGGAACTCATAATGACTGATCAAAATCTACAATAGGGGCACAGTTCATCTTTAACATGCTGTAAATGATGTCGGCTGAAGAAAGCAAACAAAAAGCACACATGGTCAAGTGAAAGGAAAGATAAAAACACCCCGGAGAGTAAGGACAGAGTTGGAAAAGAAGAATGGAGAAAAAAAAGGCATGCATGCATTTTGTCCTCTCCCTCCGGCTGCTGTTTTGCATAGCCATTGCTGTGTTGGCGTGGGAGTGGAGGGCTCTAGACCAGCATTAGCATAAGTTGATCAGAGGGCCTATCTGAATCTGACAGGAAAGAGGATGGACCCTCAAGTGAACACTTTGTGACCACTACGAGTTTCAGAGAGACAACTTTACAACAGCATCAAAGACTCATTTCCTGTAGCTAAGTGAATACTGACGGTTTGCTGGGAGGTTCCACTTGCTTTAAAAATGGGAGGTGTACAGAAAAAAATAAAGTCTTGGTTACACTTTAGTTTATGGTCCAGTTCTAACTATTAACTACTTGCTTATTAGCAGGTTTATTACCAGGATATTGGCTTTGTTAGTACTTACTGTATAAAGCACGTATTAAAGGGGTGATGAACTGAGAAATCAAATTTTCCTTGAGCTTTTGACATCTAAGAGGTCATCATATTATAAGAATATCCTGTAAGTTTCAGAACTGAAAACGTCCATGTTAGTCCAATAAAAGCTTTTATTGACACCAGCCTCTGCAAACGACTCGTTTTTAAAAGTGGGGAATGACGTCAAAGAGGATAAAACACCACCCCCGCTGAAGAAGATCAACGCCTACTTCAACATGGCCGGTTTAGCCCCGCCCACCGATTTGCACATTACGCGCATAATTAAATAACATAGATGCCTACCTCATGAGTCGTGATGACAATACGGCTCGAGCTACTGAGCAATACAATATTGTGCAGTGCCTGGTTGTGGAAGACAGTTGCTGCATATTCCCCTGGATTCATATTCCTCAGACAACAACAATATAATAAAATTTAAAAAGCCAGTTCATGACCCCCTTAATGACTTGTTCTGCATGATCATATTCTACATTCCCTAATCTTACCCTACCCAAATTTAACAACTATCTCACTAACTATTATTAAGCAGTAAATTAGGAGTTTAATGAGGCAAAATTCGTAGTTAACAGTTAATTAGTAGTATTAGTCTATATAATTAGTCTAATAATTAGTATTAGAATTGGACCCTAATCTAAAGTGTGACCACAGTCTTCTGAAGACAAACAATACCTTTGTGTAACAAACAGACCAAAATTGAAGTTATTATTCACTGATAATCTTCCAATCCAGTTAGAACTTGAACGAATCATTCAGGCTGGTTTTGTGAATCAGATCAACCTTGAATGATTCATTTTTTATAGTATTTCATCACAACATTTTCAGTTTTGGGTGAACTATTCCTTTAAAAAACATCACATTTGCATGTTTTTCTTTCTTTCTTAAAAATATACAATAGGGGATTATCACGCTGATACGTAGGACTTCCGGATTCAGTGATCTTTGTGCACTGCCACTTCCATTGAATCACAGATCTCGCTGGCGAACTGATGACGGACTACACTAAGTTTATTTATACGGCATCCCTGGTAAATTAGTCTGATTCACTAAAGTGACGCAAAGTGACTAAAGTGACGCAAACAAACGTGCTACCTTGTTTTATTTTAAAGTTTTAATCCAGTTCTTCCTTATACTCAATTCAGTCGGGAATCCATGAAAACCTACGTAGGGTTGGCTTTCGTCTCAGCCATTGTTGAACTGCGTCGGAAGTGGACATGCACAAAGTTGACAAATCCCACCCATGAAACCCAGAAGCGTGATAATCCCCTATTGACACCTAATTCAGCAGTGCAGTAATACAAAATGATACTACAATAATACAGCAGAACATTTAGATGAAGCTCAATGAGGGGAAAGAAGTACGTTTTTAAGAGTATTTCCTTTTAAGCACTGAAGTGTTACGATACGTTTTATTTTTATTTTCCACATTTTTGGGAAAACAAAACAAAACAACAACAACTGTTCTAAGCAATTGCTCTCCATAATGATTCACAGTTCGTTAGTCAATTTAATTTATAATTGAATCGGATGGATGTGGCTCTGCCTAACTCCCTGTCTCCCAAGGATGAGAGCACATTTAAACTGTTTCATTAACACCAGGGGCCTATAGAAAAAAAAAACGACCCCAGAGCGCACAGTGATGTTCTGAGCACAAGTTTTTCAGCAAAACATACAGCGCTAATGGAACATATCCGATTGCTGTAAAATACCACTGGGAAAAAAGAAATGACAAGTTTCATGACAGCTTTGCCTCTTTGGCTCACTCACAAGCAGTCTCTCATAAAAAATAAAAATAAACCTTTAGTCAAATTAATTCAACAACTGGCAACACTTTGCTAAGCCACCCAAAAGCACCCGAAATCTCCACCCGTTGGCAAAAACGTACCACAAATTACACATAAAAGCTAATTAATACAAAAATATCCCAACAAATGCACTATTTGCGTACAAAGGAAGCTTTATAGTCACATAACTAGTTTAAGATTAGATTTAGCACATTTTCCAACAGCGTTTCGAAGTTTTGCTGAGGAGCAGGAGCTCGGACAGAGGCTCTGAAACAAGCTTGTGCGTTGTTTGCAGACCGACAGTCTAACGTTCCTGAAGCATGAGAGTAGAGTCCATTAACTAATAGAGATTAAAAGCCTGATGCCTCTCCCCTTCCCTCGGATTACACTTCCAAAGCACAAGGCTGATTGATGAGAACCAGCAGGCTGCCTGGAATCTCCGCTTTCATTAAGGTTTCCCTCCCTCCTTCGCTCTTTCCATCCACCCATTCCACCATCCGCTTCGCTATACCTCCGTCCGTCTCAGTGGGGGAAGAGGGAGGTAAACAGATGGAGAGGTCTGGAGGAGATAAGTGGCAGCACTTTAGCATGAGCACTAGAAGGGTTCCATGCAACCAAGGGTCATTTCTGCCACCTGATGTGATCTATTCTGACATGAAAGAAGTCCACCTATATGTCATCATCTGCTTTGTGCAGGTTCTCCCATGAGCAAGACTGGAGTTGTCAGATTTCCTGGACCAAGAGGCTTGACTTTTACACTTTAAAACTGCAGAGAAATTAAATTAAATGAGTTCAATTTACTCAAATATTTCAGAAAGTCCATTGATATGTGAACTCAATAAAGGATTAAATTAAGCTGAACTTAAACTGAATAAGTTGCAGTCAGACCACCATGCTCTCTATAATGAGACTTAATGATGAAATTAAGTGTTATTTTGTGGGTGTTTTTTTCCCCCAGAAGATTAATGTAGGTCGAGATGTGTTAGTGTTTAATGTTATGTTGGGATTTAGAAGGGTATGTGTTATGTTGCTGTTTTTAATTGAAAGGTTTAGTCAACCTTTCAATTAAATTGCAATTAACATGTTTGTATAGTGCAACATCAAAATGTAAAGTTCAGATAACTTAATCTTTGAGTTTGTTACCTTAATATATATATATATATATATATACCCAACGCATTCTCATCCCTAGGGCGTCATATGAGGCTGACGCTTTTGCCAATGCGTAGACGTCCAACGCACATGGCACCCTTTAGCGTCAATATAACACGCTTCGGTTATGGGTAGGTTTAGGTCTGGGGTAGGGTTGGGTTAGACCACTAGGAGGCGCCTTCTGCCCCATACATATCTGTGTCTCATATTGACTCTAAAGGGTGCCATGCGCGTTGGATGTCTACACATTGGCAAAAGCATCAGTATATGACGCCTTGGGATGAGAACGGGCTGGATTATTAACACAGTCTCATCCCAAGTAGTCATATAACTGATGTCTTGGGACGTCTTTTGACCATACGCCAATATCCGCCTTTTTAGGGCCCCCTTAAACGTCGGTAGATGACGATCCCGGGCCGTCATACAACTGACGCTTTACCTTTAACGTCAGTTAGGTGACGGGGTAGGTTTAGGTCTGGGGTAGGGTTAGGATCCGATAACGTCATCTACAGACGTTTAAGGGGGCCCTAAAAAGGCGGATATTGACGTATGGTCAAAAGACGTCCCAAGACGTCAGTTATATGACGTCTTGGGATGAGACTGCGCTGGGATTACCTCATACATTTTTGAGTTATGCCAACTTATCCGTGTATGTCTTATAAGGTGCTCAAAGAGTCCGCAAGATGGAAGATTTTTGAAAATAGCAGTCCGAGATGGAGATGGAGGCAGCCAGGTAACAGTGTGTGTGTTCGAGAGGGGCGGTTATGTCATTCTCAGGAGGATAAGGTGCCCTGACAAGGCAATCAGGAGTGAAGTGATTCTGCAGCCACGCAGCCTCAGTGCTCTCGTCCCTCACTCTGATGAGCTTTTGACAAATGGAGAGCAGCCGAAATTGGTTTTGTATGAGTGCTTTCAGATCTGTCTCTTAGCAGGATTATTGCCACCTGTCTTCATTGGCTACATGAGTCCGTCTATTCAGCTCACTCAAGGGTTTAGCGGCTGGTCGTTCAGGATAAAATGGTGAAATGGCTCAAAAATAAAACCCACTAACCCTCCATCTCAGCCTTATAACTATTAATATTCAATCCAGGCCTCCCCTCCCCGGTCTGTGCCCAGGTGACCAAATTGCAGAGGTCAACAGCGCCACTCCAAACAAATCTGTTCATCGCATATCGTCCAAATGTCAACCAGAAGCTGAAACAGGAGGCTCATGGAAGTGCGGGACCTATTACCAAAGCCCCGTCTCAAACCTTACAATCTGCTCATGCTCCTTATTAAATTAATGACAGATAGTGCATCACAATCAAGTGAACCTCCATAATCGGATAAGTTACTCAATTCAGATAATGAAAGCTGGGGGAAACTTTGTCTTGCGGACTGTGATATCTCCAGTGATCAATCAAGTAGCAGCTGCAGCACTTTAGAGATTCTTTTCTGTCTAATCATTAATACGGCAACAAAAGAAAAACTATTATTTTAAGCCTGGGAAACAGAATCAATAGTCATGATCGATAGGCAGATTCACAGACTGTGTCACATTTACAGGATGAGAGTGTTGGATTGCGGTGACTCAGCTCTGTTTTTTTGTTATGTGAGTATTTCCACATCAGGGACTGGAGGGAAATAGGGGGGGGGGAGGGCTGAGGATACAAATGGAGATTTGTAATGTACACAGTGATGTTGCACAGGGGGAACAACAAATTTGCAGTATTAAAGGGTAGTTATTAGATCTCATAGGAAAATGTAACTGTTACGAATAGCGAATTCATTCATTCATTTATTCATACAATCATACAAAAACATTATTGTTAAAAAAATGAATATTAATATTGAATAATATTAAAAATGAAGGTCCACTCCAAACCCCAGCCCAAGCATTCACTAAACTACACTATGGTGTAAGCAGATCATACGGAAATGTATGAATTCACACAAATTAGCCACCAATTCACCAAAACATTAAATAAGATACCAATTTCCATGAGATTGTGTTGACTAACCTCAAATTGTGTTCGGCTTTCATGCAGCTCTACACAATTTCTATTACCAGATGGCACAAGGGAGAGAGGTGCACCCATGGGCCCCAAGCTAAAACCACCCAAAAAATACCCAAAAGCTTCTCCCTATGGCAAAAACATACCACAAATTACTCATAAAGTCTAATTAATACAAACAAATCCCTGGAAATGCACTTTTTGTGTACAGAGCAAGCTTTAAAGACCTTATTCAGAGGAGGACAATGTGGTATGAAAGCGAGACTGTGAGGGATAGACTTACTGTGTTTTTAATGGTATCCGCTTTAAAAAGAGCATAAAGCTCCTAGATCACATAATTTTCCACAGCTCATGTTGTCTGGAGTTTTTTTTTTTTTTTTTTGTCTACTGAGATTTATTGGAAAGATATTTTTGCAGTGTTTCATTAGCAGAACAATCTAAAAAGCAGATTAAATAACAGTATAAGTCAATGAAGAGATAAATGTCTATCTCTAAAAGCCTCACTTTCATTTATATATATATATATATATATATATATATATATATTCTATAAATGTTGCTGAGGTCAACTGGATTTTGCATTGAGTATATATATATATATATATATATATACATATATACATAGGCTATATATATATATATATATATATATATATATATATATATATATATACTCAATGCAAAATCCAGTTGACCTCAGTTAATATGTATAAATATGTGAAGATGAAAAGGACTAGTATAATTCACTCAAGGTTAGTCTGATACGTGTCAGATTGTGAGCACAGGGATTTTTTTTTAATTAAAAAGGAATGCCCTCCTAACAAATGGGACAGGACAGATACATCAGAGATCCATTAATTAATATGCGTCAGTATGGTATGTTTGGCACAGACTGAGCTTATCAACTGTGGTGAAATGAGAGCTATTACACAACCTTAAGCTGTGGTAAAAACATCAGTTAGTAAAATTAAAGGTACAGAGTGAAAGAGAGATACACTGTCTGTATATGAGTGTGTGTGTGTGCATGTGTGTGTGCGTGCATGTGTGTCTGTGCAGCCAGCTAAATCCTACATTTTTGGGGACAAAAACCCCACAAAGATTGAAACAACTGAAATCTTTATTGTTGGGACATTTTTGGATGCCATGAGGAAAACAGCCTATACGTAAATCACACTATAGTATTTTTTTTTTAAATTGTTTGACATGATTCATAATGTAGGTTTAGGGGTGGGTTAGTGTAAAGAGTTTGTAAAGTATAAAAATAGTTCCCCATAAAAATCCCTATAAAACATGAAAATGTGTGTGTGTGAGTTCAGTAACATCTCTGGTTTGCATGTCTAATACACTATTCCTTAGGCCCTTATGTCTTACACTCTAAAAAATGCTGGGTTGTTTTAACCCAATTTTGGGTCAAATATGGACAAACCCGAAATGTTGGGTTAAAAATGTAATGTAAAAATTTAACCCAACGGCTGGGTTAGTCCATATTTGACCCAAAATTGGGTTAAAACAACCCAGCATTTTTTAGAGTGTATGTTCAACAGAAGAAAGAACAACATGAGAGAGAGGAAAGTATGACCAAATTTGCATTTTTTGGGTGAACTGTCCCTATAAATATGGTTTAACATATACTGTTTTTAAACAACTAATATGAAGCAACACATTCATGGATTGAACTATACCTGACAACAAGGAAACTCTAAATGGGAATTCTATAAATGTTGCTTTGTGGAAGGGTTTTATATGTCCATTTCAAACCATAAAACAGAAGGAAAAGGCCTTTTTGAAGTGATCTTTCTAGTAATTATTGTAGAATGTTTATTGCTCTGTGTCAGTGAATGATATTTAAACTTATATCCGTCACTAAAGAAGAGCCTACTGTATATGCACTTCTGGACCAAAACCTTTGAAATAAAACAAAGTCTGCAAGATTTGAATTCATTCACATTCATAAAAAAATGAACTTACATCTGACATTTACACAAGTAAGTGGGACATCAATTATGTAAAATTAAACCAATCCCTTGTGTTTGACTTTGGATGAGTGCCTTTAAATACCTTATGGCAGTAATTTTGCAAATGATTAGGCAAGATAACTCATGATGGAATGGTAATTTCAGTGATTAATACAAATAAGGGGGGATTGGTTGGAGCCATGATCTAAAAAGTCATTCTTGCATTTCAAAAAAGGGTTATATCATATAATTGTACAATTTAATTAAAAATGTTCCTTTGTAATGTTAGTCATGGTTTCTTGCCAAACAGTTGCAATTTATATTTACCTGATCATGAACTATCAATGTCAGGTAAATATAAATTGGACTCTCTGACCTTTAATATTAAACAGTCTTTGCTGCTGTATCTTAAAACAAAAAACAAAAACAAAAAAACACTTATGTAAAAACTCTTTGTTAAGCACTTATCATATGTTTTGCTGAGGACACAAGTATTATTAAAATGGGCGACTTCAGATAACAGTTCAACTGGACTCGCCAGCCATTTACACCTATGGATGCCTGCATCAAATTAAATTAATTCAGGTTTGGAACAACTTGAGGGTGAGCAAAATGATGACAGGATTTTGATTTTTCAACCTGGTAACCCGAAAGTTGAAGGTTTGATTCTCAATACCAGAAGGAAATGACTGAGGTGCCCTTGAGCAAGGCACCTAACCCCCAATCGCTCCCTAGGCACTGCATTGAATAGCTGCCCACTGCTCTGTCCTTCACATGTCACTTTCACTTATTAATCAAGATAACTGCTAAACATTAGTTTTAGTTTGCTAAGGTCATGTTTATGTTTGCTGGAGGTAGTGATGGCGCAGTGGATAAGACACATGCCCTTTGGTGTGAGAGACCCAGGTTCGAACCACTGTGAGACACCAATGTGTCCCTGAGAAAGACACTTAAAGGGCTTACCTAAAGGGCATCCAAGTGTCTTTGTTTCCACAGCATTTTCAATTTTGATATTTTTAGGTCAAACCGTTTTGTCTGTCAGTCCTATAATGGAGGTATATGGGGTCCTCCTCAAAGAGCATGCACAGTGAAGTCCAAATTAAACATGATTTAATGACTCAAGGCCATTGCACACTGAGCACGAAATATTCGTATGTGTATTTTCGTGTTCGTCAGCCTAAAAATTCGTCACGCATAGAAACCTTGCACACCGAGTCCGTTGCGTATTTCTTAAACCTTTGCGGGAAAAAACGCAAAAATACCAAATGGATTCGTCAAGCAGTGAGGATGATTTTTGCCCTCTCTCTTATTGAAAAGAGAAAAAAGAGAAAATATTTCGTCCATCCAATCCTGAAATTGCGCCGAGAGGAAGGAGAGTTCCACCTTATCAAGAATTTATCCTGAGCGATTCAAAATTTACCTCAGAATGTCAGTGGGACAGTTTGATGCTTTGCTAGCGATTCTGGAGCCACATATTAAAAACAAGACCACGAATTTCCGTGAATCAATCGATTCTGAACGGAGACTGGCAGTGTGTCTGGTATGGACCAGGTATGGACACACACACGGAGAAACACACACCCGCGCGGCCCGTTGGAA
Organism: Pimephales promelas; assembly: GCF_988280905.1. NCBI lineage: Eukaryota > Metazoa > Chordata > Actinopteri > Cypriniformes > Leuciscidae > Pimephales > Pimephales promelas. The sequence goes on along the minus strand of NC_142776.1, from coordinate 20,091,880 downwards.
GCGCTGGGCAGACAGAACAGCTAGGCTGTTATGTATATAGTGCCCAAATAATACATTAGTTATCGAATAGGCTGCTCAATCACACCTTATTCGATCCTAAATTTCAATCTGATTGAAAGGGGAGGTTTATTAATTTCATAATCCAATATAGAGAAGAGAACAAACACTTGATCGAATTGAAAACCGAAACTGAAAGCATTTGTGCAATGAGGACGAGCTCCCCCCGGCCCTGAAAAGACCTCTCAAAATGCTGGCTCTGGATGCGAAAAACGCAGAAAATCGAACCCGATCCAATTAATTTTATGACGGACGAAAGTTTCGGAGGCGGTGTGCAAGCGTGACTGACATAACGTGAGGTCGAATTTTTTTTTAACGTGCGAAAATTTCGGATGCGAATTTCGGACTCGGTGTGCAATGGCCTTCATAAATGTAAGTACACACTGATGGTCTAAGACACGAAACGAGCGGTTTGTGTGAGAAAACTAACAGAATATAGTTTTTACCTCTTGTAACCACAGCCACGTCCAACTGATCTGAAGGCACGGGCGCATCGGTCTGCGCAAGTGCCGGAAAGCACCTGAAGTGATCTCTTACGCGGTTGCGAAAAAAAATGTCTTCCATTGCCTTTTCCTGTATATCTAAATATGTTTAGATCTTCACAATGAAGGGCAACACTTCTGAAATCTCTGTAAACAATGAATGACGAAGATCACTTCTGGGGCTTGGGCAGACAGAAGCGCCCTCGCCCTCAGAGTACTTGGACATGACTGTGATTAGAAGAGGTGAAAACAATATAAATACTGTTTGTTTTCTCACTCAAACCGCTCGTTTCGTGTCTTGGGCCATCAATGTGTACTTGCATTTACAAGTCATTAAATCATGTTTAATTTGGACTTCTCTGTGCATGCTCTTTGAGGAGGACCCCATATACCTCCATTATATGACTGACAGACAAGTACGGTTTGATATCATTGAAAATACTGTGGAAACAAAGACACCTACATCTTGGATGCCCTTGAGGTAAGCTAAAAGATATAACAAATTAATTTCAAAGAGAACTATCCCTTTAACCCCTAGTTGCTCTAGAGGCGTGCGACCTCTGACATAGCAATTTTAAGTTGCTTTGGATAAAAGCGGCTGCTAAAAGAATAAATGTAAATGTAAATTTAAAAAATATATTAGTAGTATACTTTGTGTATTTGATAATTCATGTTAATGTAGTAAACTAATATAAATGAAACCTAATTGTAAAGTGTTGCAATAATCACAGCGTATAGTTTAGAGTGAATGTTCCAACCTACTGTAAAACATTTGTATTTTCAGCAATGCACAAGAACGCCTAACAATAATAATATTTATCACTCTAAACACAGCGTATTCTTCACCACAAACTACACAGATCAGTGATCACATTAATAAATAACAAAGCAAATAATGTTTAGCACAAATTTCCCTAAAGACTGTCAGCGAGCGTAATCAACTCTTTTAAGTATGTGTTGATTAAAGTAAAAATGAACTGTTTTGTCCTCAGGGATACGAGGATATGAGGCTGCCTTTTCTGTTCTCTCTCTCTCTCTCTTTTAACACATTCTCTTCAAACCAGAGCCCTGCATTTAGTCTTCCATAAGTATAATCATCCAGAAAATTAATAATCATTTTCGAACACCACAATGAATCACTACGCTTTGGACAATTAATAATGGAGGAATGAACCAAGATCTATAATTACAATGCTTATGATGCATATCATCAAAATTTTAATCCAACATTCCCCCGTTTAATTTAGCTCAGGTTGTTGGTCATTAGTGGCTTTTCCGGTTGACTTGAAGGTGTTTCAATCAGCAAAATCATTGCTCACCTCAAAAGCTGTATGCAGGTTGATTAATTCTGTCAAAAGAAGCCATGGGGAGTTTTTTTTTTTTTTTTCTCCCTCTCTCTCCCAAAAGCAGTAGTTCTCATCTCGAAAATGTAATATGATTAAATTTAGATAGGCTACTTTTGTGAGTACACTGTGCAGCAATATTGATTATAAGATAAAATGCAGAATATTGACTTGAAAAAAAAAATCAAAAATTATTTCAGCCTTTGAATTTCGTCAAACCAGATAAACTGTCAACGCCCACATGAACAATGTGAATACTGAATGAACCTTTTAAAGGTTCTATTGTTGGGTGTGTCTTAAATGATCATGCAAGCTTTAGGGCAGAACAGGCATCCGTCCCCCACGGCCTTGAATGTACCACTCAACAAATTAATTACCATTTTTTGATGAAATATAGTTCAAGCTCGTCCTTATTTCACACAGTGAAGGGCCCTTTGCCCTTCACACAGGCAAATGGCATGTTTTTTTTCATTCATGCACTAGAATGACAGGATAAAAAGTAGTGGGTGGGGTGGCACTTCTCAAACCAACAGGTCAATGCGAAAAGTGGCCTGAAATGTTGTGTCATTTCCATAAACTCAAGAGCAAGCCCTCACATTGAGTGGAGATGTTCAACTCAAAATATCAGCACAATTGCAAGCTTAATAAACCCATTTACTCAACTAATCATGAAGAAGAAAAGCAGTTCTTCAGCCTCGCTCAGAGGAATCCAGGAGCGATCGTTCTCAATGGACTCAAGGATTACAAATGATTGTGCACTCTTCTACAACTCCTCATTGCAGCTCCATGGTCAATGACAAATAAGAATGCCCACGATAAAGAAAAGGAAAAATACTTTAAAAATCTACTATAAAGCACATATGCCATATTCTTAGAACTGCACTTTTTGGACTCATGTGTCATGTGGTTTTAAAAAAGTTTTCTATCATTTTCAAGAACAATTTCAGTGTAATGACTGAAATTAAAAATGCCATGTAAAAACGATAGTTTCCTCACACCATGAAATCATGTGTGTGAACACATCTTAATCATTAATTAAAAAGGGGGCTCAAAGTATGCATTTATTTACAAATAGAATTAATTATTACACTACATAACATTTTGCAACCCAAATTATCCATGCACAGTAAAAAAAAAAAACGGGGAAATTATCAGAAATTGAAACTTTTATTGACAAATATTATTTTTATCCAATACATTTTTTTGTGTGTGAAACTTTTATCTTCATTGTGAAATCAAGACAGTTGAATCATCCTGACATTTTTGCCTTTATTTTCCAAAAAAAAAAAATTAAAAATAAGTATTCAAGTTATTTGTATGTAAAAAATTCCTTTTAATTAGTTTTTTGTTAATTGATGTCCATACTTAAGTCGTTGCTGAAAAGATCAAGCAAGCATTAAATGTGTGTATGATTCATTATTAAGTTTCATTGCTATCATGTAGACGAAAGATAAACTTCAGGAAAGAAGACATATTTAGCCAGTCTAGTCATAGCATATGTCTTTTTAAACACAGAACTCATGATCATTACTTCCGTACACATACACACACACACACACATTTTAATCAGTTTCTGAAGATGCAGTCTGAAAACATCTCAACATTGAAGTGGTTGAGGAACGTCCTTGAGATTTTGCGGATTTAAATAGCCTATTCTTGCAATGAGAGGAGCTTCATTAAATGAGCTAGAAAAATGTCTTTTGACATACTGGGAAAAAAAAAAAATCCTCCTCAGTAAAATAGTGCGCTTTCAGAGGTCCACATATTCATTAGCACACAACATTATCGTACTTTCTGACAAAATGGCAAGGTAATTTGGTCGCTTCTAATTTAACAAAAAACTGATCCCCAGATCCCAACTAATGACCCGGCTACTTTTTTCCAGTAAGGCAGCAGCAATTGGCACTCAAAAGTCCATGCAAAAAACTTACTGGACCTCGCTGAATGACCAATTGTAGTTACAATATCAATGATATCATTGTTAAGTTTGATCTAAGATGAAATGGACGCAAGCAGCGTGTTTACCAGTCCCACGGACCAGATGTTGTCTAAGTACAGGCAAACAGTGACGTACAGTATATCCCCTCCACAACCGAAGACGATATACATTTACCTACAGAAAGATTTCTCATGCATTCAAGCCCATCTGTTTGGGAGAAGTGAGCAGCGCAGTCTTTAGCCTGTGATAACATACTGCTTTGTAAAGGCTGACTTGTTTTACCATCGCTGAAATATCCTGACAAGGAGAAACGAATATGACAACTATCAGAACAACACTTCATTAGATCTGCCTTTGCTAAAATTAATCAACGGCAGGCGGAGGGCTGGGAACGCGCGTGAAAGGCAGGAACATCAAATAGAGCGCCGTCCCAAAGCCTGAGCCTTTGTAGAACTTGTTTACTCTCCCCAAGCCATTCAAAATGTCAAACTTATTTATTCTAACTTGAAGAGGCAATGCGGCCTTCTTTTTATATTTGTCAACACTGCAAGCCACCAAAGCATTATTTGAGGAGAGAAGGCAAGAGAGAGGGGGAAAACAGGAGAAAAAAAGACAGACAGACTGAAAGAAAGCATTCCAGATAAAATAATCCCGTTATTTCTCCGTTTCTCTTGAGGGAAAAACCACCCTGACCACTTCATAGTTCTTGCTCTGCCACGTCAGAAGAATACCAGTGCAAATCATGACCACACACAATGGGCATTTGATTTATTTAAACACCCTGTGACTCACTCAAAAACACTTTTTCTGCCCATAAGCAAAGTCATCCATTCTCTGAATGAACATGCATAAAATGAGCTAACAAAATGATAACACTATAGAGCTGCTTCATAACTGCATCAAATTTGTTTTAGTTGACGAATTTTGGATTGAATCAACATTTGACTTTGTCTTCTATAGAGTTGCTTCACAGCTGAAATTGCATTTATTTGTACTGAACTTTTCACAGTCATTGAACTGAACTGAACCAATGCTGAACTGACTTGTGATAATGACAGATTTTTTTTTTCCAGAGCTGCTTTACAGAATTTGTCTCATATTTGATTATGTTTGCATCATTGTTTATTTGCAATGCTATGAATCTGCTTAGAAACGACCTGTATTGCATAAAGCAGTTTAAAGGTGACTTGACAAAAGAGTAAATCTCACTTTGAGAATCAATCATTCCGATCTTTTTGGTTTCATTTTGCTGCATTTGTTCGGTTCTTTTCTGTCTTACTTTGTGTCCGTGTTGAGATTTATAGCGCTCGCATCCGCTATCTGCGCTGGCCACACCTTGGCAGAGACGGCGAATGGTGAGCGTTGGAGAGAGCAGGCGGAACCAATACAACGGGCCATATGCCTCAACATATGTATGCTGAGCAGCAGGATGGATGAAGGAGAAAAGGAGAGGGAGGTGGGGAGGAGAGCAAGAGAAACTCGAAGAGAGGAATCGAAGAGAATCAAAAGATAAATGTGAAATATGGGTAAATGAGAAAAGGAGAGAGAAAGAGATGGAGGGAGGGGGGCAGGTATGTTCTGACAGGTCTTAGCTTGTCACGCTTTGAGAGTCCTCGGCCATTAGCAGCGGCAGCTTGACAAACTCTGGCTCGTGATTTATTCTGCTAAAGCATGTTGCGAGGCTGTCGGAATTCGTCACGTTAAAATCCTAATTAAAACTGTTAATCACAGATTCCTGTTTGTTCAGCACACCGTGTGAAATGAAAAATGCATTCAAATTATTCACTAATGCTCTTTTTAGACAGGTAAGCCTGCATACCCTCAAGCGTCAATATGCACAGGAACTCTGCAAAGTTTTCACCAAAGCTTATGAACACCTTGGGGCTTGCCTTTTATAGTTTTTTTTTTTTCCCCTCGTTCTCATCACTTTCATGTGCACATCTGCAGTTTTAAAATTACTTCAAAACAAAATACCTTGTTTTTAGGTAAAAAAAAAGTCAAAAAAAAAAGTGTCAAAAGTGCAATGACTAAAAGCTCATGCATGAAACAACCTCTATTAGCATGGACGTAACTACATACATTATTGATTTTCAGGGTCCCTCAATTAAAATACATATAAATTACTGTAACAATGAAAATGTGGGGTTTTTTTTCTTTTTAGCTTGCCCCAGTTCTGTTTCTAAACTTTTTCTTGCTATATTAGCAAATATGCAAATTTCGGTTATATTTAAACCAGTTTAAAACAGTTCTTCATATGTATGGATCCCTAAAGCAAATCTTATATTATTATTTCTTCTGTTTTCTATAATTATGCTATTAATCTCTGAAGCAAACCATTTTAAGGGCACTATTATTTGGGCGAATTTGGGTGAAGGATTTTAAATTGAAAATTTATTTAGCATGACACATTTAATTGATCAAAATTGACAGTTTATTTTACATTACATTAAATTGTTTAAAGCTGCAGTCCATAACTTTTTTTGGGTTCAAAATTATCCAAAATAAATGCTAGAGCAAGTACATAACCAGCTAGTGTTCAAAACTCTCTGCTTGCCTTAGCTTGACTCAAAACGGTAAGCTTGTAATAATGTTTTTAATTCCTGTGGTACTGGTGGATTTCTGCGGGAGATTCGAGCATGACTTTGCGTCATTATGTCACATCTGTACACATAAAAAAGGAGTCTCTCAGCTAGTAGGCTATATTGCATGTGATGATGTTGGAGGTGGAGACTTACAGCCTTTCCTCACAGCACTTGCTATAATTAAACTTATGAATTTGATGGCGGATCCAGAAAGGTTCAAATGACAATCACCAGTGACAATTGAATATTCACCCGTTATAAAATGGAAAAGACTTTGGACTTCGGAGTGGCTATACAGAAAAAAAGAGATGGAAACCGGGCCCATGAAAAAACAAAGATACATATTACAAGGGCTTTTGGAAGGTAAAAATTAGATTCCAGTTTTAAATATGCATCTTATTACAGAAAAGTGTGTTTATATTTCAAAGAGAACCAATTATAAAGAACATTAATTTGTTGCTATTTCAAAATTAGACTGCACAGATATGGAAACTGAACTACAGGTAGCCCTTTTACAAATTTAGTCACGCAATGTGGATGTTGTTAACATTAACAAAGTATAATTTGCGATTGTTAGATTTAATCAGCGCAATTTACTGCAATGTTTTTTTTTTCCTTAGTTGGTCAGAACAAAAGTGGATGTAACTTTTCCGGTGGAAATTCTTCGCCATATTTCCAATAATAATAATCTGTGATTCCGAATCACAGTATCCACACCATCATGGTGACTGATAGCCGCACATTCTCCTCAAAACATTGGATTCAACCGAGATACAACCCACGTAAATTGATTATTTAAATTTGCATATTATTGATTGATTGATTGATTGATTGATTGATTGATTGATTGATTGATTATTGTCAATCTATTGATTTGATTTATACTATTGTCCAATATTGGAAATTCTCTTTTGGCTTCTCATAAAAAAAATAAAAAATAAAAATAAAAAAACAATTACACATAAACAAATCACAAGCAATGCAAATACAAATTATATCAATATAAAAGTTATATTTACAAGGAGTTGTTTACCCTTCATACAGGTAAGCTAAGATATTTTGGGACATTCTTCCTTCTTCCAGATGGAAGCATTAAAAATTGTGAGTAAAGTGCACATGTGGAGTCAGATACAACCCTTGTTGCTCTTCTGTGTATTGCTGTTTATCATGCTGTGTTTGCTTGCATCCTTTTTTTTTCCTGCCATTGCCATTATCCTCTGCAACTTCTTATTCATCACTCCTAAGTTACCATAATATTAAACAATAAAATACTCTCAACATGACATTTGGATTTCATTCCCAAAACAGACTGACTAACATTGAAACTCTTCAGTTTACCCACAAGAAACATCTTTTGAATTGATATTGTGTACATCAGCATAAAAACTAAACCTTGAATCTAGTTAGGTTGCCAAATTTATCAAACTTTCCACCATATCAAATACCTGATCATATAATTCCTTAAACATATAATTATGTTATAACAGAATTAACATAACATCAGCTTTTTTCGTTTTCCCTAATTTGTGTGCAAGGCACTCAGTTTGCACCAGTCTTCAAGAACAACGCCAGTGTTAAAGGTTTGCTCACTATATTACTTGATTTTTAGAACAAAGTTGCACCAGAAGCATATCATAAGCATACTTAAACATGTATTACTGATGTATTACTGTTAATTTGTAGCTCATTGGTACAGTCAATATGGAGAATAAGAGTGGTGACAACACACAACCCTGTGGTGTCCAGTTATTTCTTGTTTATATGTCTATTCATTCAGTTAGAATTGATAAAATTTCACAGCAAGTTTGTTTCTTGGTTGTTAAGGCAGCAGAATTCCTTCTCGAAATTTGTACTGACCACACAAAATGAGTAAACGAGGAAATATCTCTAGATGTTTGAGTGAGGTGTGAGGTTACCATCTTCATGACTAACATTTTCCACCCCATAAACAGAGAAGCTTTTCCACACACCAGCATCCAGAACATTCCAGACCTCAACTGAAGCATGTTCAAATAAAGCAGATGAACAGAAAGAAGGACAGAAGGAGAGTTCAGACAGGTGTTGGGGTTAGTAAGGGCCTCAATTTGAGAAAATAACGTTAATGGCTATATATATAAGGCTTTTTTTCTGTAAAAATGTTTCATAATTTGGTCAACACATATAATTTATAGGATTTATGTCTTTAAAAAAATGGATTTGCACATCCAAATACTAGAATCCGGCTCAGGCGCAGAAAAAAAAAAAAATAAATAAAAATAAAAATAAAAAAAATAAGAAAAATAAGATGTTGACACACTGAATTTAATAAAAAATAAAATAAAATAAAAAAATCGTAAAACAGCTCAACAGACCAGTCAGACCTTCTTCAAGCATTTTTTGTATTTACATTATAGCCATGAATGATTAGCTACTTGCTGTTAGTCGCAGGTAGTGGGAGGGACATTATCATTGTAGAGACCATTGATTGAAAAAAAAAAAAAAAAAAAAAAAAATCTGTGTACACCAAGAAAAGTCTGTAAAAAATATGTCCCAATAGCTACCGTGTTAATTTTTAACACTTTTTACCCATATTTTGAAATATGCATTGTGTTATTTTAAATTTTATACCATGGTCTGGGTGAATACTCGATTCTGATTGGCTGCAGGGTGTCCGTTAAAAAGTGATAGAGGACACCGAGTAAAGTAGTTCTGGTGAAACTGCCTGTTTACCATTCGAAATGAATAAATAAATGCGCTGCCCACAACAGCTGTGAGTAACCATAGCAACAGGCAGTCAAAGTATCCGTTAACAATTTGCTCTATCAAAACAAACATCTAACGTTAGTTAGATACATAGCCTACTAATACAACAATGAGCGGCGACTTCGTTATTTCTTTTAACATTTATGGAGAATATGACAACTTTGACGACTGGGATGCTGCTGAAGAAAGAAAAAATGTAAATAAAACGGAGAAACGTCGCAAAGAAAATTACAACTCTGCTGCTCTGAATGAGACCCTGCGGGAGTTTTACGCAGCAGTCCAGACAACCAAGGCAGGAGAGTACAGCGTTTCAAGCCTATAAGAAGCCTGTTTGATTAATTGTTTTATGTGTAATTAAAAAAAAAAACTATGCCCACCTTTGTGTTTCATGAAAAAAAAATGCATTTTTGAACCTGAAGGGATCTACAAGCTGAGCGGACTATAAATATCTCCGGTTGCTAAATAAACCAGGCGAGTTATTATTTGTAAAAACTAGATTTAGCCTAATTAAAATATAAACTAGCAGCTAATGTTTTAAAAATGTGTTATTTGGCAAGTGACCATGGTATAAGCGGGTTAATGCCCTTCGAGGTGTCCATTGTCAGGTTTTAATGGACTTCGGCGGAGGCAACCGTCCTCCGCTGCGCGTCGGCCGGTTCACGCCTCGCCGTCGTCCATTAAAACCTGACAATGGACACCTCGTCGGGCATTAACCCTTACTGAAGAAAAGCTATTTTAACAAGAGTAAAGTTAATTTTCGGCCAAGACATGATCCATTTTTGTTCTAATGGAACATACGTTGCCAATATTTACGAGAAACAAAATTTAATTTAGTCAGCATTTATGAGAACGCTAACTTACAGATTTGCCTCAAAGCTAACACCCATGGACTAAGAGCCACAAAATGTAGATTTCGTAGTGTCTTTGAAGGAATGAGTTTGATATTACGTTCTACTGTTGAAGAAGAATTCAAAGATGCCTGTCTGAAAAAACTAGACCGTGAACTGAAGTGCCAAGTAAAGATAGAGGCAGAGAATGGGAATGCCGAAGAGGATTCTTGAGGGAGAGAGGGGGTGGGATAAAGGGAAGTAAAGGGGACTGGTGAAACACAAATGGTTGTGTGGCTGCCTGCTGTGAAGACCCCATTAAAAACAACAAGGGAAGCAGCAGGCAGTCGGTCCACACACCTCTGCGCGGCTCTATGATGTATCTGTCAGATAACCCAGCGCTACCCAATGAAGGAACATCAGACAGAAGTTTGACTGGACAAGGAGCAAGGCAAAGGAGATTTGGAGGTGGAATTTTGACATTTTGAGCATTCCTATCTTGTCGTCAGCTTTCTTTTTTGTTGTCGGATGTCATTTTGTGCCACCCACAGGAGAGTGTTTTTCCTTTCCTACTTCAAATGCTAATAAAGTGTTCAGGCCAGTGACTTTGCTCATATGATACAAAGTTCTAATAGAAATCCTAACCTTATCTCAATCCCCATATCGTTTCTGCCCAAATTTACTTCCTCAAATCATTCAGGCCAAATGTCAAAGCAGCTGCACCATGACTCCTATCAAAATAGTGCCTCCATATTCCCTCCTACAGTCGCTGTAATCCTCTCTCTCTCTAAGCAGCCCACCAATTTTATCAAGCCTTATATGATGAGCGCATAACAGCTGAAGCTTACAACTTAAACCAGACCAGCGGGACAGAGTTAAATCTTTCAGTTCCCCTCTGAATTACACAATAGGTTACGAGCCTGTTGGATTTGCATTAAGCAAGGAGTGGGTACAACTCTCACTTTTAAAGAGTCCCGTAAAATCACGTTTTATGGCTAAATGTTTTGAAGCCACACTATATCCACATTTCAAATGTTGGTAACATTTTACAATATAGTTCAATATAATAACATCACTTAATGCATTAGGTACCATGAACAATGAATACTTTTACAAAATGTATCTTTAGTGTTATTTTCTACATACACCAATATGATAATGCATTAACTTCTGTTATTTTAACATGTTACTGTAAATTAATTTTCTTCTATTTACCCTCTTGGATTATGATTTTAAAAATGAAAATCAGCATCAGCATAAGAAAGAAAAGTGTGCTCGTCAAGCAATATTATATAACTGACGTCTTGGGCTTCTTTTGACCATACGTCAACATCCGCCGTTTTAGGGTACCCTTTAACGTCAGATACATGACGATCCTGGGACGTCATACAACTGACGCTTTACCCTTTAACGTCAGTTAGGTGACGGGGTAGGTTTAGGCCTGGGGTAGGGTTAGGATCCGATAACGTCATCTAACCGACGTTAAAGGGTACCCTAAAACGGCGGATGTTGATGTATGGTCAAAAGACGTCCCAAGACGTCAGTTATATGACGTCTTGGGATGAGACTGGGCTGGCAATTTCATGAGATCTTGCAATGCTAACAAACAGTATGGATCACCAGAGAGCGATTCTTCCACTTCAAAAAAATAAAAATAAAATAAAAATAAAAATGGTGGCTGATAGATTTATATTAGAAAGCATTTGAAAACATGAAGCAGTTATTCATAAAATGTAAAAAAAAAAAAAAAAAAAAAAAAAAGTGAAGAGAAGAGAAGAAGAAAAAAAAAGAGACTATGGGCAGTGTTGATTTTGCTTTTGCTGCACTTAATGTTGCGGGATGAAAAGAAAACACTGCTTTGCAGTCAGAGCAGGTGTGAAAAAGCCTTAGCATAATTCATTTGTCTGCCTAATTACTCCAAGGACAGGCCTAGTGTTTCACCTACAGCCAACACTAATGAGCAAACGTTACCTTCCACAAAACTAATACATTCTTGTTAATGTGAGGGGAACCAGCCCCTACCACACTGAACTGTCTCTCAGATGAGCCTCCTCTTTTCAGTCATTGGTGGTCACCATCCCTCTGTAATGGTCACACTGACCCCGTGCAGTGCATTAGCCACATCGTCCTGGCTGTTAAGCCTTTGTTTAGCTAGATCAAGAGCACATTAATGGGGGAAGATGAAACAGAGCATGCTGCATTCAAAAAGACAGCCCTCCAGCAGGAAGTAGGAAGTCAAGATAGATACCAACTACACTGGCTTTTAGATGAGCAAAACCAAAAAATATGTTTAGCATTCCGACAAGAGTATTTTCCAATATAGAAACAAATAATGACACAAAGGCAATTCGAACTTATGGTACCTCAGGAAGAGGTCAAGCTATGTTTCACTTTACATATGTGGTGAAATAGAACAACAGGACAATGGGTAAGCTATTTCAACACATTCTCATCCCAAGGCGTCATATACTGACGCTTTTGCCAATGCGTCATGGCATCTAACTCACATGGCACCCTTTAGCGTCAATATAACACGCTTCAGTTATGGGTAGGTTTAGGTCTGGAGTAGGGTTAGGGATAGACAACCCGATCTCATGACCAAGTCGTACGAATTCGACGAATGATTAAAAAGTGGCTAATTCGTAACAATTCATGCGACCTCACTCGTACGAATTAATACGATTTTGCTAAATCGATCGTACATATTTTACGAATTGGCCAATTCGTATGAATTCATACGAATGACCTACCCCTGACCCCGCCCCTAAACCTAACCACCACGTGGGTTTAGACAAATCGTACGAATTAGTACGAGTGAGGTCGTACGAATTAGTACGAATTTGACACTTTTTAATCATGCGTCGAATTCGTACGAATTGGTCGTGAGATAGTGTTGGGATAGACCACTAGGAGGCGCCTTCTGGCCCATATATATCTGCGTCTCATATTGACTCTAAAGCGTGCCATGTAGGTTGGATGTATACGCGTTGGCAAAAGCGTCAGTATATGACGCCTTGGGATGAAAACCGGCTGACATATTTTCAGATTGATTAGCCACAAGGTACTGTAAAGGACAATAATAATAATAAAGTGAAGAAAACGATAAAACTATTTGCGCTCAAAAACAATGTTTTTCTGATCATGATAAATGAAAACAATATGACAACAAATAGATACAACTTTGTAATATCAGGAATAGGGGTGTAACGGTACATGTATTCGTATTGAACCGTTTCGGTTCGAGGCTTCCGGTTCGGTACGCATACAAACCGAACGATTGCTTGGACCATTTTTCCTGCCGGCAAAATTCGTGCTGACGCGGCCAACACAACGTTGCGCAACATCAAATGGCAAGCGTAATGAAAGCAGAACGAAACCGCGCTACTCGTTATGTGCTTCATGGATCGTTTATCAGTTCGGACCAGCAACATCTGTGCAGCGCGAGCCGATCTCGATCAAGCAACACTGTTACCACACCGCGCTAAGAGATCCGGTAAAGAAAACATTTGAATTCGCCACTGAGGTAATAACATCGCTGCGAGATCTAGTGAGAAGCATTCACATTTCTCCCTTATTAACCGTAGATCTCTATTAGATCAAACAGCGCTGTCATGGACACCAGGAGAAACATTGTGCCGTGAATGAACTAGTAATACTTTCGTCCACAGACCAGCTACATTCACCATGGATTTAATATAGTAACACTAACTGGAACCAGTTTGGCTGGAATGGTGAAATGCTTTCAAGTACTTCACACATCTTTTTCCAACACTTCAAAATTCAAATATTATATAAATAAATATATATTTAAATGTTATTTTTAATGTGATGACCAAAACATTATTTGTTCATCCTTCAAAGATGACCCCCATTTATAAACCTGAAAGTTTCAAGATCTTGGAAAACTCACACTTATTTAAAAATATTTTTTTTCTTTAAACAAATAGGAAATTTCTCTGGCATTTCTTTCTTTTTGCTGTATCGAAAACGTACCGAACTGTGACTTTAAAACCGAGGTGCGTACCAAACCGTGATTTTTGTGTACCGTTAGACCCCTAATCAGGAAGCATAACGGACCGCTTTTGTATACGTAGCTAAAATAACTGGAAGCGAATGACAATGGTAGCCTCACACATTCAAATTACAAATGGACGCACCTGCTCTTACTTTACAAATAAGCTGGATATGAAAAATATGTGTTCAGTGCGAGTGACCAATCAGAATCAAGCTCTGAAATACTTCCAAATGTTTTGGCCATTACTTGTTACCATGCAAAGCTAATGTATGCTTAATGTAAAAGCTAATTAAGATGTTTCTTTAGATTCCTGAGCAAATGATTGACAATCTGTGCTGCAAAAACTCTGGTCCATGCCATCTTTTATCCCTATAGTGTGTGTGAACAATTACAGCTGAACTTCTTGTTCTCATTTTTTTTTTTCAAAGACTCATGGGAAATCACTGTTGCCCCACAATGGTTTAGAAAGTTTGTATATTCATCCTCACACTCAAAAGCTCACACATGCTGTGACAGCCCTTATAATATGAGTAATGGACTAACTGACAGAGCGAGTAATTGATTTGAAATATCAACAGGGCTGAATAACCTCTACAAGTAATTTGAGCCCATGTAACTTTAAGTGGATGGCACTTGAGTTAAATGCTCTGTGCGATAGAAGAGCCATGCACTTGAATCTGTTGAGATGTGTAATGTTCACTGCTGAGAAGCAGGTTATATTTCATATTTACTGTAAATATGCAGTCAGATCCTGATGATAGAACTGGTTTAATAAAAAATGAAGTAGGATTGAAGTGAAGTAAAAAGGGCTGTCAGTTAAACACGTTATTAACGGCATTAACGCAAACCCATTTTAACGGCGTTAATTTTTTAGGTCTTTTTGGCCTAGTAAACTTTGTAGTTTTTTCACAAGCTTTTGTAACAGTACGCGGCATGCGCCGGCGCTGCGCCATGAAACCCATTGATTTCAATGGCTCGCGTTTTGGACGTTTTGTTGCTTCGTCGACCAAAGCGCAAGTGGATCTAACTAGACCGTAAACAAAACAACAGGCTCACCGCACACACTTGTTTGGGCTTGCGAGCCGGTCAAATAGTATGTTAACGCTACATTTTGAATCCGAAATGGATGCCAATAAGATTCTGAATGGAAAGTTTACTTTTAAAAAGTTGCCAAATGTTTCCATTGACAAGACCAAAGTGATCTGTGTGTTTTGTCATTGTGAACTGAGCTATCCTTTTTTTTTTGACGGACAGTGTTACATTGAGAGATTATTTGCTCCAAGTGAGAATGTTAGTGTGAAATTGAACAGTAAATGCCAATGTTTTTTTCAATAAAAAACCATTTGCACAAAGCAAGCCGATCCACTTTTCCATGTTGATAATAGCATTAAAATGAGAAAAAAATAATGGGACAAAAATAAATCAAGATGATATTTACAATAGATAAAAATGTGCAATTAATTGCGATTTTGTTAAATATGACATTAATGCGATTAATCGCGATTAAATATTTTAATCGTTTGACAGCACTAATATATATATATATATATATATCAGTGGCGGCTGCTGGTCTTTCAAAGAGGCGAAGCTCTTTTTTCTTCTTCTTTTTTTTTTAAACTCGGTGTGGTGATGGTGAAAAGAGTGAGGACTCGATGCAGAGTTGATGGGCTTTATTTTATTGATAAAAAACAAACAAGAGGAATAAATTGGGAGCCAAAAAAGTCAGGTAACGAGGGAGTACAGGTGGGGCAAAATAACTAATAATCAGGAAACAAGATGGGAGTCGACATGACAGGAAAGCACATATGGCACAACAAACACATGACAAGCACAAGCCATGTGCTCATACCAAACATGACAAAAACACATGACCAATAAAACAAATTAAAAAGTAATTGTGCTCACACAAAATGAGACCTGAAGAACGATGAGAACACTCATAAGACGTGTTCACACAGAACATGACAACAGCACACAGCTAGTGTAAAACACAAGCTGTGTGCTATACAGCAAAAGACAAAACATGACATGAAAGCACGTGGCCGATGTAAACACAAACCATGTGCTACACATTACACAACACTGAACAGAGCGAACATGACAAGACAGAACGCTAACGTTACGCATGAGTACGACCATAAGGTCATCCTGTGCACTCACAACCGAAAACAAACACGCGGAAAATGCATGTCCGAATCCCAACACAAAAGTGAAACCAAACTAGATGTGCCGTGATTCAAACACCACGCCCGCAAATGTAACAAGACACCTGGCATCGACGGAAGAAATGTGGGAATTAGGTTGAACTGTGAAATATCTGATGAAACTTGCAAATACTAAGAAATAGCCTATGTTACAGCAGTTTTCGAGTAAAATACACACTAAATCCGCGACGAGACTGCGCTCGAAGTCTTTAAACTAGCTTCTGCGTCAGCGATTTTTTTTATTGGGTGAAATCGCTGTCAATCAAAAGGAGATGCAATCCTCCAATCATCACGCATACGCCCGGACGCCAGGCCAGCCCATTTCCCTATTCACCCCAGAGACGCCCGGCGTCCGTGGGCGGGACATAATCGCAGCATTTATCCAATGACCGTCTAGTTTAACAGCACTGAAAAAAACTGTTCAAAGCAGCCCCATTGAAGTCAATGGACGCCGAGCTTCAACGGGGAAATGCCATAGGAAAATGGATGCACTGTGACGCGCTACAGGTATGCATGAGAAGGAGATCAAGTCAGCCGACCTGCTATTTGTATTCTGAACGAACTCGTCTTCGAGATTACCGCGTTCTAACGCATTTTTACTCAATAAAATGTTAACACAATAGTACACATTTGACCATTATTTTTTTTGACATTATAGGGGAAGCTGAGCTTCCCTTGCAGTCTTAAAGAAATCTCCACTGATATATATATATACACACACATATAAACTTCACTTCAATCATATATAAAAATAACTACGCTATGTTGTATGAAATAAATTGTGAAGAATGAAGGACTAGAGATTTTTTTTTTTCTGTGTTGTATTGGTTCTTACTGGACAATTTGATGAAATTTGTTAATTTTAATATTTAATAATAATAAAAAAATATATAATATGTATATATATTTTTTTTAAATTTAAACATTTTGAAATGACCCAGCATTTTCAGAGTTTATGTTAACTATGAAAAGAACATAATTATATTTAAAATCAGGGGTGCGTTTCCCGAAAGCATCGTTAGCCAACTATGGTCGCAAGTTGGTCACAATTTCCATTGAACTCTATTGGTAACGACGGAACTTGCGACAATAGTTGGCTAGCGATCTTTCGGGAAACGCACCCCAGCTAGGTTTAAGCCCAGCCTACATCGGTTTTATCTGGATACAAATAATTTTGTCACAATTTCTGTAATAATAATTTTATTTTCTATAATAATTTTTGTATAATTTTGTTACAATTTTTTTATTTTTTAAGCTTAAAAATGCTGCCTTTGCTGTCATAATACATTGGTAGAAAGGCAACAAAGTACGTCCCAATCCAAAGATTGTGTCACATCTTGTCTATTGAGACATCGGATCGATTTTTGGCAGCTTAGTTGTATCCTTGGCAGCCTTTGATATCCCAGAAACCTGTACGTTCCATTCGGTGACAGTTGAGCTCAAACAAATTGCTGTTAGTTGTCAGTTTGAGTGTAACTGTACATTTTGACCAGCTTTTTTCCAGTTTTGATGTAATTTTTAGCGACACATTTGTATTTTAGTAATTAAATATTTTATCACTAAAGCTCTCTCTATATATTTTGTTGCAGGTGTCTATGAGCACAACGTTTTCATTATAGATTTGCGCAAAACTTTTGCGATATTTTCCAAATTTCGATAAAAAACTATTGCGAAATGACGGTGTTTCCATTAACCGATGTTATACGACTAAAACGTTTTTTTTTTTTCCTCTCGCGATAAGTCATTCCAAAAATCATGGCAATGGACTTTGGTAGGTTTATAACCTATTTCACAGCCATGCACCGCACTAGACATTATTATTATTAATGGAAGGAGACGTGGTGTGTTATCCAAGCATTAATGGCAGGGAAAGACACGGAGTTCCTGGTGTTTCTCCCTTATTTCTGCTTTGATGTCTTGATGGTATTTCTTTGAGGTTTAGAGAGGATATTACTGTAATTATTGTTTCTTTTTAAAAAAAATGAATTTAATAAAGAACTCTATCCTATATTATGTCCAAACGGTCGTTGCAAAACGAAAAATGAACGGTTGTTGTATTTTTAAAAACGCAAAGTTGAAGACCATCATTTTAGTTTGACCACACCAATGCTGCGCTATATACATCTCAACGAAATTTCTGATATTTGTTTATGACTTTTTGCCCCCTTTAAAACATTTAAAATATACACAAATTAATATGGGGAAGAAAATGTAGATTTTACTGGTTTTCTAAGGCCAAATTAGAACATGGATAGCCTATTTATGATATTTCACCAACAGTGCTGTAGGCTATAGGTGAGTTATTATAAATGTGTCTGAAAAAATAATGAGCTAAAAACATAATCTCCGGATGCACCTTCAGAGAGAACTGCACCTTTCATACGGATTACATAATCAGAAGGTATTAGCTTACGATTCGAATTTGTTCTTTTTAAAGTGGACATTTCAAGCTTTAGTCTATAAAGGATATTGTTTCAGTTCTCACGCTCCAGTTCACGAAGATCAAGCGCGCGCCTGATTGTTTTATGTTACTTTACAAAAGCACAACGATTTCTTGTTATTGTGACATTACACAAATAAAAGTAGTTGCGAATAATTTACTATTATGTTCTGTATAACCAGAAATGATTGAGTATTTTAAATTGATTCCACTGTTGATGGGAAAATGAAAGTGTTCACGGCGCGCCCGCGCATGTCTGCCATCCAGTGCGTGCTCCAAACTCCGCACACACTCTTGGATATTGGTCAAAATTGAGCGTTCATTTGTGATAATCTTAGCCCTATTATTATTATTGTCCAACCTGTACTATGAATGAGACGTGACGAATTGCTTTGTTCCTTTTTTGGATAAAAGCGTCTTCTACATATGTAGCCTAATAAATGTTGTAATAGGCTAATGATGATAATTATTATTATTATTTGCGGACACGGAGCTACACACTCCGTCTTCAAAGTCAGGTGACTGTAAATGGACAAAATCCGTTTCCATTGCAGTTTTGCGGAAAAAATCGAATTGCCTGAAAAACCCCCTCATGCGAGCTTAACAACTTTTTGCGATAAACGGGAGTTTTTGCGAAATTGACGTGTTTCCATTGAACGTATTTTCATTTCGCAATTTCAATTTGCGCAAATTGAAGGGTAATGGAAACGCAGCTGCAAAGCCATTGCCTCATAGTATAGGGCAGACTTTCAGAGGTAGTCATTAGACTATAAACAAACTACACCGACCATCATCGCATGACTGCAACATCACCACGATTACAATAACTCTTTTTTAAAAAACACAAAACATTAAAAACATTTTCCCTGAAAGTTTGAGTTAGAATAGGCTCCAAGAGAGTGACTAGTGAGTAGATGAGTTTACCAGTTCTGTGTGATGACGTTTAATGTCCTCAACAGCCTCTGTAATCCCATTTAGCCACTTAATAGTTTACATCCACCTTTTCAAAGACAAGTAAAAGCTTTAAAAAGGGTGTTACTGATATATTTTATGTCATAGAATAAAACTTGTAAATATCTTGAGCTTGTGTATTTCAGGCATTTTCAGGTATTATACCCATTTAAAAAAAATCCAATAATTTATAGGTTTTAGCCTACAAAAATACATCATCCGTGCATAACTCTAGTTTGTAGTCAAGTTAGTTCTGTTAGCTACAGTTCACCCTCTCATGAAGAGCTAAACTTTCTTCATCCGTGCTTACAGGCCCCACACCAGTACTCCACTCGCTGACCTTTAATTCCACTCAGACCGTATACAAATGACTTCAGTCAAGCCAACTCAGAACATACACACGCACAAGAGAAGATACTCGTCGATTGTTGGCTCTCCACTTTTGAGCACTATCTCTCTCTCTCTCTCTCTCTCTCTCTCTCTCTCTCTCTCTCTCTCTCTCTCTCTCTCTCTCTCTCTCTCTCTTTCCGCGGCATTATCTCCTCGCCTCTGCTCTAATGACTTCCCGCCGAGAGAGGCCCTGGCGAGCAGCTCCGGCTCTCGGCCCCTAAGAATAGCATTAGACACAAGGTTATCTGGGCATTACACTCACTGTAACATGCAATTAGCTCGCCTCCTCCATTTTCATTACACAATTATTCATTAATGTCAATTTAATTTTATGCATTGTTCTACATGACCGAAGGCTGATTACTGGGCCCTTGCACTCCAATATCCCAAGTTAACCGGTGGCAGACTCACTCGCCGGACCGCTAATTGCAATTTAGCCCCAGACAGCACCCCCCCCCCCCCCCTCTTTAGTCCGGCTTTAATGGAGGAACTGATTCCAAGACAGGTAACGATTGGAAAGACAAAGTGCCTCTAGCTGAATGGAAAACAAATGCCCCGCTGCTAAGCTGTTTTCTTTGCGATAGCACATGAGGTAAAGCCTTTGTATTCAGAGGGTGAGGGATAAGAGAGTAATATGCTCTGTGTTTCTAGCCTGATACCCTATTCGTCTTTTCCCTCCTTCCGACTGTAATATGACTCAAACTGGGAAAGTGTGGCTGGAGTTAATATGATAGTCAGGTGAGGCCACACTGGTGTGTCGTCTACTATGGCCATAAATTAAATAGTGCTTGGTATAATGCGAAAGTGTCTACATATTTCACAATGCAGCCAGACAAAATAAGTAAACACACAATGTAATATGACCGAAACAAATTCTTGGTAGATTATAGCAGCAGCATGTGCTCGCAGCATGCTGACCTAGTGTGTTTAATATGTTTCAGAAATTTCAGCACACCTTCAACTTGCTGTTATATAATATAATATATAATCTTCAGGTCATTCTTGACCAGATTTCTGTAAAGAATGCACTATAAAATATACTTTGTGTCATTGGAACCAGACTTTGTGACATTGACAATTATATCTGAACACAATACAACTATTTTCATTATCATTTACTTTATTTACCAGTCAATTCGCATCGTATTTGAAAACAGCAACTTTCTATATTTCAAACACAACTTCAACTAAGCCCTTTCGATTGTCAATGCATTTCACTTTTGTACATTACATCATAAGATTTAGAGCTACATAACATTCAGAAAAGTTCCTTTGTTTCAGTATTATTTGATGAAAAGAAAGTTAAATTATATGAACTGCACTTCTACAGCATTTATTAATCTTTGTTAATGTTAATTTCAACAGTAATACATTATTAAAAAGTAGCTGTATTTTGTTGGGGGAGGGGGTGGGGGGTTGATTGCGATTTCACCTTTTTCATTTTAAATAGTGTGTAATGTTTGTGTTGGTGCATGAATAGTATCTGCAAAGTTGCAGCGCTGACAATTCAATGTAAGCAGAGATATCGTCTTCAGGAAGTTTAATGCCTAAAAAAACGACTCGATTGGGACTACAGCTGGGTTTTAGACGTCACTAACCCATACATTTACATCAACCCTCCCTCCGGAATGTGCAAAACAGGGCATGACCATATTTCTGCGGCTTGTCGAGTGTGTTATTTTCACCCAGCTGTCAGGTCTTCTGTGTTTGGGCTTCCCGTGGACGTTGTAGTTCGCCAACAATGTATATAATTTATGTTTGATTATGTTCCTGAAAATTACAATCATAATTTAGCTCTCTGTACTGCGCATTTTACGGAAGACAGCTTCCAGAATCTCCACAAATTCATCACCGGATTCAACATGAAACTGTTACTAAAACATGAAGCAGTTCACACTTTAAAACAAGAGGCAGCAGTTGTTGGGCCACAACCTGTAAGTAGGCTACTTACTAATTTTAAATGTATTTGCATGTATCATTTCAGAAGTAATGTTTTAGTTTTATCAAATACCAGCGCTGGCTTTATAGCCACTTGGTTATGCTATTTCGTGTCTACGACAAACGCAAACAAGTATTTTGGACCTGAATTTGTATATCTACTAATTTTGTAAATGTATTTTTCATGTACATGCCGTTTTTTTCGATTTGATCAAGGTCGTAAACCAGTGGCAACGCTGTTTGTTTGTATAGTAGCCAGTTAGTTTGATGCTATATTGTGTAAAACAAACGTGCATAAAGTAAAAAAAAAATATATATATAGGCAAATTACCATTCAGAAACGTTTTGTAAGAGCCGTCTTTAGGGAGGTTCCGCTTGCCTCTCTTCATCGCCGCTTTCTGGGTCTGATTCTGGCTCATACCAGAGACTGATACTGCAGTATCGACACCATTATGTACATTTGACAGGAACAATGTGCACTACTCAGTTTAGCCAATCACAACACACAGGCCCAAACAAACCAATCTGAGCCCACTGCCTGTTTCTGAGGGAGTGGTTTCATAGGCTCAGGAAGTCAACCGGTCTTTCAAATGACAGAGGAGAATGCAGATTACAATAAAGGTGAGAGGAGAATGCAGATTACAATAAAGGTGAGATTTATGAAAAAAAGACTTTTAAAAAAAAGAACAAACACGAATACATGTTATATTGCACCCCATAAACATAATCACGCAAAGAAAAAAAAGCAGTAAACCACCCCTTTAAGGCCTACACAGTATCATGGTTAGTTGTATCATGTTAGTTAATACGTTAAATAATGTTAAAAAATGAGACCTAAGTCTGAACAGTAATTTTTGCTAAACACAAAAGAAGATATTTTGAAGAATGTTAGTCAATAAACGTTTTTTTTTTTTTTTCATACTATTGAAGTCAATGGGGCCCATAAACTGTTTGGTTACCCATATTCTTCAAAATATCTTTTTTTTGTGTCCACCAGAAGAAATAAATTCATACAGGTTTGGAACAACCTGAGAGTGAGAAAATGATGACAGAATTTTTTATTTTTGGGTGAACTACGCCTTTTAAAATTCATGGATTGACCCACAAACCATACAGTTTCTTTGTGGGGACATTTCATGTTAGTTAAGTTAAAATTTGCATACAATAATATACATGGATTCAAGTTGGACTTCAACAGAGCTTAATTCAAAGATCAAACAACAGACACCTTAGTGAGCTCATGTTCCTGTTTCGTAATCCTCTGTTGTCTTTTTGATTTATCCGAGTAATTCAGAGACGGAGCCAGTTTCATCTGACATAAACAAGCGTCCATTTCATACATCAGAGAAAAGTAGTCCCTCACCTGCTCGACATTACTGATGACAGAGGAAAACAAACCACTTCAGGTTGCTTTAGGTGTGGTACGAGGTAAACAACAATCTTATCAGTAGCAAATAGATGCTCTCAACCTCCCGTTCCTGTCCCACCTTACTCTCACTATATCAGAAAAAAAGCCATCATTAACCTTTTGCTTCTCTAAAGCTGATGGTAATCAGGTTCTGCCATCTTTGGCTTTAATAAAGCATTAAACCAACAAACCGTTTCAGATTTCCCCCCACAAAGCCCCTACAGCTCGTTTTTTTTTTCGAGCTCGCACGAACGCGCACCTGAGGGGGAGAAGGGTGTGTCGCGGCGATAATGAAATCTCCTTTTTGGAGCAAAAAATCGTTTCACACCGTTCTGTCGCAGCGAGTTAGGAGACTCCTCATCCTGGAAATGATAAACTAAACGGGGCGGTTTACGCTTGACACGCACCTGGCGGAGTGTGCGATTAAAATGTGTAAATATCAGCAAGTACCTGCGGGCCAGAGTGGACCCGTCTTTCATGAGCTAAGATCCACATCAAAGTGACTCCGGCAACAGAGCTCCAGGCCAACCTGTTCAAAGCACGAGGCCTCCTCTGAATTCTGTTGTATGCTTGTTGTGCGTATTATGTCTCTGAATAGAGATCGCATGATTCACGGCGGAAGGGAAAGGGTACAAGGGTTTAATCCAGAGGATAGATGTGTGTTGGGAGCACAGAAACGAGACACGGTAGAAAGAGATTCATTTGCCTGCTTTGTTGTTCCTTGAATAAAAATGATTTCGGCCTCTTTCTGCCGCAGACCTTTTGTAAGCAGTGGGGCAGTAATTACTGTCCATTTTCAGGCAAAGTGTAATCAAGGCCTCAAAAAGAAAATGAGATAATAAGCATCAAATGTGAAAAGGAGGGAACAGCGAGAAAACTAGAATCTTAATTTGGAATAAAAGAAGATTTGATTACCATGACCAAAGGTTTACAACATCTTGTTTGAATATAATAGATAGTAATTACTTTCATATTGAATCAAGTTCACTTCAGAGCAAATTATTTAAATGAGAAGATAAAATGTATCTGGATTAAAATGAGTATGACAGCTTTCAAGTCTTTCCTTTTTTCAGGGCATGACCAAATTAGGCTAATTTACAGAATACGCACATTAGGGTGCATCGAGTTTTATGTAGTTTATCTCAAAGCGCTGTGCTAAAAAGGAACGCTGGCTAAAGCAACATCCATTCTCTTATTACTACTCCTGAGAGACAGCTTTGTTTTCACTGTAGACGGGCGAATACTGGCGCGTTAACGTCAGAAACTCCCTTGGATCATCTGACGTAGAGTAGTGAATGAAGTGTGACTTCTGTTCCTAGGTCAGATGATAAATACATTTTTGAAAGTTTGTGGTCAGTAAGATTTAGTATTTTTTTTTTTAAATAAATAAATACATTTATTCAGCAATGATGCAATTGGTCAAAACAAGGACACTGTTACAAAATATTTCTATTTAAAATAAATATGATTGTTTAAACCTTTATACCTTAAAAATCACGTTTGCACAAAAATTATAAGCACCGCTATTGTAATCATTGATAATAAGAAATTGATCTTGAGCAGAAATAATATTTCACAATATAAGTTTTACTGTTTTGATCAAATAAAGCCTTGGTGAGGATGAGAGCTATTTAAAATATCTCACTGACCACAAACTGTTAGCTATATTCATGTATATTCCTCTCTCAAAGAGGACACCTCACCACCCAAAGCTGAAGCATTTTTTTTTTTAGTTCAAATGAGTTGTGACTCACTTTTTAAAGGCTTTGTAAAGTGAACTCAGGTTAAACGGATCAGTCGAGCGAAAAATATCGTCATAATCCTGACCCACCTTACCTTTCATATTTCCATAAATTATCCAATAAAAGCGCTATTATCAATGCCATAATCAGCAGTACCTAATTGACTTGCATTTGGGTCTCATGAATTATTAAGCAAGAGGATATTGAAATAATGAATATTCAGGGGAAAAAAAGGTTGGATAAAGACATGGAGCATTAAGATGATTAGAAGGTATGACATAATCTTCATTATATTGTCTATGTAACCTCAAAATCTAGTGTCATCTGAATCATTACCCCAGTATAGCAGAGTGTGTTCTGCTATGCAAATGAGCAGTATGGGCAGCCTTACTTCACAGATTCAATAAATTGACAGTTAAAACTTCTAAATCTTTGCTAAATAAGCATCACCAGTCAAACAAGAACTTGTGAAATTAGCTGTTTGACAGGCATAGCAGTTTGGAGAGGTTAATGTCATTAATTCATTATGTCATTATTGGCGTGCCCTGTTTGCAAAACAGCGAAAATAACACAAGAATCTTTTAAATGATTGTAATTGCACCTGTTGCCTATTACAGCGTGCAGGATGCATCAATCACTGCACATCATTGCCCAGCGAAGCAGCAAGTGCGTCGTTCCAGTTTGCCCATGAAGATATACCTGCATGCTTATCAAAATCTCTTTTAATCAATCAAACTCCAACATGAAGAAACTTCATGAAACTTGAAGATAAACTGGCATTAAACTGCAGTGATTTGCATGGCTGCTACAGTCCTCCAATTCAATGAAAGCTGATGACTACAGAGAACACGTACATGAATATCAGGACACAGACATAAACTTACTTTCAGAACCTTGATAAATTCATTAGTCGATGGCCTTGTTCTGAATAATTGGATTTCAATCTCACAGAATGTTCTTAGGCTATAAAGCTGAAACAATCTTTACTGTCAGAGCTTCCCTGATGCAAGATTGGGAAGAACAAGAATAGGGCATTAAAATAGTTAAGCAAACAAAGTTAAAATCCTTTCACTCCCGATTAATTTAATAGGGTTGAGAACCCGTTAACAGTTCAGACAGACCAACGTAAAATACTTGACAGACCTTCCTGCACTACGTGTGTAGCCCCAATGGCTTTGCAGCGCCAACTTTGTAGTCCGATTCCTGAGCCATATTATTTTTTTTTATATTTTTGAATCAAAAGCAAACAGTGTAGTCAAATTATAGTACGAATAAGTCTTAGGGCATTTTCACACCAATAGATTGTTTGTTTTGTTCCAAAACACGGACTCAATTTGATACAATGTTGCATTTTCTTTTTAGTTTGGTCAGCTTTCACAAGGCAGCCTTTCAAAACGTACCAATATGTGTGGTTTCACTTTATTTTGATGGTGCCTTTAACACATTCTGTTGTCTGTAACTAACATTGCACATACATGTCTACTAACACTTATTAGAGAGTTAGAAGAGTATTAGTAGACTGGTAGGGTTAGGGTTAGAATAATTTGACAGAGTTGCAAAGTTACTTATTGTCAGTAGAATGTACCATCAAAATAAAGAGTTTCCAGACATCAAGTAGTCCACTAATATAATGAGAGTTAGTTGACATGTAGTTGCAAAGTTACTTGTAGTCAATAGAATGTACAAAAGGGACCATACAAATAAAGTGTTATCAAATGGGTTTATTCAAGTCACATGCGAGTACAACAAGTTCGCTTCATGAGCTTATTGTGATTTTTTTTTTTTTTAACTGTCACGACACATGCATACACTATACAAATGTAGCCGATTTAAATGATACACTACATTCGTATTAATACTGCAGCAAATTTAAACGTACTCTCTCTGGATCTTCCAGTGCTGTCTAGAGGTTTACTGTATCAATGGACGCAAATACTATACGAATGTTATAATGCAGCTACAGCAGGAATCAAGGCTTCATCTGGACAGCATTCTCGCGTAGAGAAATGCAATTAATTATACAACATTTTAAGATGAAGAGGTGCGTCTTTTGGTTTTCAACTGTGATAACTAATGTGCCCGCTCACAAAATCAGACCCTACTGCTATACAGCATATTTCCTGTTATGAATTATAATACCAATTGGTTCATTGGTCTGTTGGGTCAGATTGCTTTCATACCCTACGCTATCTCACGACCAATTCGTACGAATTCGACGAATGATTAAAAAATTGTCTAATTCGTACAACCTCACTCGTACGAATTCGTACGATTTGTCTAAACCCACGTGATGGGTATGGTTTAGGGGCGGGGTAAGGGGTAGGTCATTCGTACGAATTCATATGAATTGGCCAATTCGTAAAATATGTACGATTTAGCAAAATCGTACTAATTCGTATGAGTGAGGTCGTATGAATTGTTACGAATTAGCCACTTTTTAATTATTCGTCGAATTGGTACGATTTGGTCGTGAGATCGGGTTGTCATACCACAATCAAACCGCACCAGAGTTTGTTTGCAATCGCCCCGAGAACACCTGCTGTCTTAAGTTAGTAGTACTTTATTGTCATTGTGTGACAGGATCCGAAGGAGGATCCGAGTGCAATTGCCGTGTTCACCTATGACTAAACAAGCCGAACCAAGGGAGAATACGCACCAGGTTCCGAAACAAACGCTCATGTGTGACGCCTTCCTCTCGTCCACATTTTTGTGATGTAATGCAACTTTTACTAATGGGTACAAGTCTGCTAAAGTTTCAGTACAAGTCTGCTGTGCAGCATGAGGCGTGGCCCAGTATGAGGTAGTGGAAGCAGCCCCACCCCCTCCCCTTGGGGGGGGGGGTCCATTTACAATTGATAAGGACAACACTGCTGTGGAGCTCACTTCAGTGTGGGCTCTGCAAAAGTGCACATATCGGCAGCAAAGGGGGAGCTTACAAGCAACCTAAAACCTAAAATAGCTATGGAACAACCTACGGTCTTGTGGACTTGAAGGACGAACAAACACACCATCCATTGTAAGTCCACAAGTGCACATAAAGTGTGCCATTTGGGACAGGGCCAACTCCCAGTGATGAATGACTCTCATGAGTTATTTTAATGACTCGAACACGTGCAGCTTAAAAACAACCAAAAGGGGTTAAATCTGTGTAGTTAAAGACTTGTTAAATATGCATATGATTATAGTTTTGTCAGTAATATAAAAAAGTTATTTAAAATATATTTAATTACATATTAAACAACAATAATAAACATAAATTGTGGAAATATATTTAATTATCCAATTATTGAATGGCATGTTTGGCCATGGAGAGGGATATGAAAAGTCATTAAAGTGTAAGCACACAATTTAAAAGAATGTGTTTATTAATGCAATGACCTCAACACTTGGCAATGAAAATAGTTTTTCTTTTAAATATTTATTCTTTACAATTACTAAAAGAATAATTAATGTAACCATTAATGTTGCAATGTACTGGAAGTAGAAAAATATATTTCCTTCCTTATTGTGATGTACTTTTGAGTTAAACAGATTATTGAAAAGGAAAAAAAAAGGTTTCACTTTATTTGGATGGTCTCTTTAACACATTCAGTTGACTATAAGTAACGTTGCACCTAAATCTCTTCTAACTCTCACTAGAGAGTTAGTAGAGTATTAGTAGACTGGTAGAGTTAGGGATAGAATAAATTGACCTGTAGTTGCAAAGTTACTTATTGTCAGTTTGTCTGTTGGAGGAGCATCACAATAAAGAGTTGGCAGATATTAAGCAGATTTAAGCAGTTTACTGATAATCTAATGAGAGTTAGTTGACATGTAGTTGCAAAGTTACTTATAGTCAGCAGGATGTTCAAAATAAAGTATTACTGAAAAAAAATTAATAATAATAGTGTGGGAACTTGGTTCTGTCAGTTGGTTGACGGAATGGAGGCAGATCTGAATTAAATTAAATCAGAATCGATACTGAAACTGAATTCTGAACTGAAACCTTCTCTAAACCCAATACAAGAACACACATAAACCAGGCCTGAATGATTTAAAAATAGAAATAGCTAGGACATGCTCAGTGACATGGCAGAGAGGACGCCTTCAGTTGGTTTGATTTGTGTGAGATGATCTTCAAATCATCATTAGCTCAAGTTTCTCTCTCCAGGCTGATGACGCATATGCAGTTAGCGAGCTGGACCGTGCTGGATTGTCGAAACAGCCGTCCGTTTCCTTCACCACGGCCCCAATCATTGCTACGAGGGTCAATTTGGAGAGTGAAATATACACAAAACCTGTGGTTCATTTTCCTGACGATGTCCAGCCTTGGTGAGTCTAATCATTGTCATCCAAGAGATTTGATTTAATCTACCTCACCCTAGTTTAATTTCTTTCTGTTTTAATTAAAAGCGTGTTATATTTACCCCTGACTGCACAGCTTTGAGTGTAGCAGAATGAATAGAGACAAGCCCAAGGGTAAACATCCTCAGAAGAAACTTAATAATAAGGAATAAAAAGGACAAGATTTTTCCTAATGCCTATGTGGAATGTAGATTCAGTCTTCCTTGAACACTGCTATGCCCTCCTGCTAACAGTCTTCTGTTAACATCTGAGGACAAAGGCAAGGGAAGGCAAATTCATTTATATAGCACATTTCATACACAATGGTAATTCAAAGTGCTTTACATAAAATAAATTAAAATAATCAAAATAAAAAGAATAATTAAAAGAGTATACAAAATAAAATAAAATGCAGTCGGACGAACAGTGGCACAGCGCTCACTCAGTAAATGCACAGCTAATAAATGCACATCTCATTCAGTAACTGCACATCTAATGCGCAAGTCACAACTACATGTATGAAGACACCACAGGAAAAGCAACTTACAGTAGATACTCACAAAGCTTTCAAAGCAAATCAGACAAGTCGTTATATACTTCAAATATAAATACAAAGTAGCAAACAAATGACAACATTCCCACCAAGTAAAATGGTTTGACAGGACAAAAGACATACGTAGGCTGCAAAGATCCTTTCATCAGCAGTCTGACACAACCAAACGGAACTTCTCACATCTGGTGAGGGCTGGACGCAATGATCGTCCACTGAGGGTTGTTTACATTTCTTCAAAAGCCCCATTTAGTTTCTCCTGACAAGGTAGAGTAAGAGAGTGAGGCGAAGATGGATGGAAGCACCTGCCCTAATGGAGGCTCAAACTGTGCCCACTAGTGCACGTTACATTGATAAATTGACAACAGTTGGGACATGCTCTACTAGTAGGGAGAATGAGGCTACTAGGACACTGGCTTGTTCTCTCCCTTGATCCTTCTCTCTCTCTCTCTCTCTCTCTCTCTCTCTCTCTCTCTCTCTCTCTCTCTCTCTCTCTCTCTCTCTCTCTCTCTCTCTCTCTCTCTCTATCTCTCTCTCTCTCTCTCTCTCTCTCTCTCTCTCTCTCTCTCTCTCTCTCTCTCTCTCCGTACCTGAGAATAATCCTTACAATGTTACATGTGGTCTTGGCTGTACCACTACGCACCAAACCGGAACCTCCCGACCAACTGTATACCAAGAAACTGGATTCTGTTGTGGGCATGGAAAAATGTACATTTTGTGCCAAGGCAGAAATGGCAGCACACAAATGAAGGAAATCGTTTTTTTTTTTTTTGTTTTTTTTTTTTTTTTTTTTTTGTGCATCCAGCTGAAAAGACCAGCTTTATGCCAGCGTGAATTTCCATTCCATTCATGCTAGTCAATGCTGTTTTGGTGCTGATATTTATGGAAGCTTGTTTCCACCTCTGAGTAAAAAAAATAAGAAAGGTAATTGAATTACATTCTTACATTCCCAAGTTTATTGCAAATCAATTATGCAAGATAAAATATAAATTATGAGAAACTTGCAACTCATAACTGCAACTGTATATTTTAATTGCTTTTATCACCTCACAATTGTGAATCTTTTGCTTTGAATTCTGACTTTTAATCTTGCATTGCGACTTTATATTTCACAACAGCGACTGTGTCTCAAAATCTGACTTCAAATCATAATTTGACTCACAACAAAAATATTTACTGTATTTTTACCTTTATTCCTCACAATTTTTCATTGACTTGTTCGTTAACTTTAACTTTTCAACAGTAACTTTAGATAGCGATGTTTATGTATTATACTTCATACCTAACCATATAACTACATGTACACAGAGTCAGCTGATGCGAGCTTGACTAACGTGACCTGCCAGAACTGACCCTACACTTAATAATTTTGACTTTATATCTCATAATTGCAATTTTGTAATTATGTAATGATGATTAACATGTAATGATGTGTTGATATTTCAACCCGGTCTCATCCCAAGACGTCATATAACTGACGTTTTGGGACGTCTTTTGACCATACGTCAATATTCGCCTTATTAGGGCCCCCTTAAACGTCGGTAGATGAGGTTATGGGATCCTAACTCTACCCCATACCTAAACCTAACCCTAAACCTAACCCGTCACCTAACTGACGTTAAAGGTAAAGCGTCAGTTGTATGACGGCCCGGGATCGCCATCTACTGACGTTTAAGGGGACCCTAAAAAGGCGGATATTGACGTATGGTCAAAATACGTCCCAAAACGTCAGTTATATGACTTTTTGGGATGAGACTGTGTTAGATATTTTGAGAAAAAAGTTTTGTTGTGAGTCAAAATTATGAGAAATAAAGTCACAATTGTCATAATTTTGACTCAGAATGTGCCTGTAAAACATAGAATGTGACTTTAAATTACAATCATAAATGTATTTCTTATTTTAAACTTTTTGTTTTATTTTTTACTCTGAGGCACAGATAGAGGCTGAACGAATAACACAAGAAACAAATGCTGCCCAACAGGTTTTTAGGCTCAAGATGTAAGATTAAAAAAAAAAAAAATCAATTTTCAAAATGAATCAATGTTCTGAGCACCGCCAACTACGGCATCTGTGAGGAATTAGTGAGGGGAAATACATTTAGTTAAAATAACACTGGAAAATTTCCTCACCCCAAATGCAGCAGGCTATGAATAATAAGTGTGGTAATTTCTGGAATAAATGGAAACAGAGACAAGTGGCATTTCTCAATACCAAGTACACAAATTTCGTACCTGCTTCCTTGGTTGTTCGACTCAAGAGTACAAACTCACGAGAACGGAGAACGAAAGTCCAATAATTTAGCAAGTGGAACCGCAGAATACTTGCTAACATTACTCACCTCACATTGGCTTTGCTACTATCTTCATATATTAACAATAAAAATAATTATGGTATAAAACACCACTGCCTCTTTTCATTTTCATTTTTTTTAAAAAATATACAGTATGGTTCAGGCAATGTGCATATATAGGCTCTGCTTTATCTTTGGTGTATGTATATGTGCAATAATGCAATGAAATATAACAAAGCACAACCCTGTCTCTTTTTGTTAAATGTCAGTTTTAAAAGCCATTATAAAAGTATAAGTATAAAGTATAAGAAGCTTATACTATAGGAAATATAATCAAGGAAACACTTGTAACGTATTGAAATTGAAATTATTTATTTATATAAGGTTATTCATATTATTAACCTGGTTAATTTAGAATTTCTCTAAAATGTCCAAACCCATTCCTGGAGAAAACATCTATGAACCTATTAATATTAATGATTTTTAAGTTTAAACATGCAATGCAGATACAGATTTAACTGCTGTGACTTGAAAAATAGCTTAGAATTAACTAAAACCACTTTTCCTAAAGTAGAACAAAGTCTTCTTTTCAATTAATGATATATGCATTCTTTATAAATACTTGCAAACATCATTCTTTTATTCTTTCAAGTAGACAAATTTATTTGTATGAATTAAATATAATTAATCATTATTAAAGCTATTAACAAACAGTGAATGCTTTTCTCTTTGTCGTTTGAATATTAAGGACACAGACTGCATTTATTGCCACTGCCACATCATGTCCAATGACATGCCGATACAAAAAAAAATATTGCACTGATGCACTTTCTTCAAAACGCACATTTAGACATAATGTTGTGTGTATTTGTCCATTCTGACACGAAAGAGAACTTAATTCATTACTGTATGGTGTCTATGTGCATGGTTGGACGTTTGGGTCGGTCGGGTGTGAGCGCACAGAAATCCTTTTTTTGGATCGTCCCTCTTATTCAGATCTATCTCCCAGACATTGACATATTTTAACATTTTACTGTATGATACCACAGGGTAGATCAGCACGTTACAGTACAAATGTGCGCATCTACCACACACACAGAACATCAGACTGGATCGCTTCCCAGATCGACACTATCTAACATTTTCGGTCAGTTTTTTCATCTAGATTCCTGTTATCACATATTGCCTTTCCAAAAAAAAAAAAAAATGTTTTTCACAATTTAAAACAATCTATTGTTTTATGTGAATGATTAAGCAGGATGATTTTCAGATCATTTAGAAGCCACGGCAAGACTAGCAAAGACTCCATTAGTCAAAAGTCTTGTGGACACATTTAGTATGTGTTTTGTGGCCTTATTTCAGAAACTTTCATTTTTAGTTTTTTTCAATAACCATGCATAAACAAAATTCTCTCAAAAATACAAACATGTTCATACTTGTTGTTCACATATTATGGTAGCCCTGTTTATGCTAAATTGAGTGTAATTTCACCTGTGCCATTAATGTGTTTATAAGCAACCGAAAAATCACAAAGATGTAAAAACATCTCAAGGACCCCAAAAACACCTTAGACTCCAGAGGGTTGAAGCCTAGGATGAATGTGAGAATGTCAGGTAAATATGTATACATAGACACAGAGCTACAAACTATGCAACCACTCTAACTACTTCTCATCACTGTTCTTCAGAGTTAGGCCACATTTACTCAGCCTGGATCTAAAACAAGAGATTTAGACAAGAGGAGAGAGAAACGCATGGCACACACGCACACATTAAAGAGTTGTATTCAGTTTTAAGTCTTGCCCAGCACATGTTGTAACAGCTCTTCGGGCCTTGCTGTGAATCCTTTTCTAAGTTTGTACATAATAAGCAACATTTTGCTTCCCTCCCCAGCTGAGTTGTTGTAAGTCAGCTCCTGGCTCCACTCCTCTCTCTGACGTCTGGTTTGCCTTAGTGTGCTCTGGGTTTCTAAACAATCAGCAATGGTCTAATTAGTTTTGGCACTCAAACTGCTCTCTGAAGGGAAGAGGACCAATTTAAGGACCTTAAAAATGCCTAGGCTGTTTTAAAGAGCCAATTAGTTAGAATATCCAACCATGTAGCCTGGTATTACTTGGCATCGGTGTCACTTCTCTGCAAAGCAACCAATTATTTACAATTATAGAAAATATTCTCTAACGCACATGGGTTGAATTCAACTGTCTTGGTTTCCCCTACTGGTTTTCTCACTGATCATATTGAATCTTCATCCCCTGCTGTCACATGCTGTCTGCTTTAACATGATCAGAGAAAATGCTCTAAACCCCTCTCACGCTGATAGGAGGAATTCTAGGGAGAATTTGAAAAAAACATAATAATAATAATAATGTGATGGTGAGAGTAATTGCTGTATTGCAACAAATTTCAACAAAATGGCTTCTATTTTTAAAGCACCTGTTTAGATCGGGCTCTAGTCTTTCTCCAGCTTCTCCCTGTCTAATTGCTTTGTGAAAGCTATTCAGGTCAAATACAAACACATACATATACAATGTTGTAGTGCCCTGCACACAAGACTAAGATATTTACAAGGTGATTTTGCCCTTGTATTCACAACAAGCAAATTTAAGAACAATACTGTATTAGTGTTGCAGAAGAAGCAAGGTGTGACTCCTTGCATAACTTGGCCTGACTTATTTCATCAGAGCTGGAACATTCACGATTCACGATTTAGACCTGGCACTGATATGATTCCTGATATAGGACTGATAAAATTACTCTTGAAATCCAACAAATTTAAATAAATAAATAATTAATGTATTTATTTAGCATTTTCAGGAAGTATTTTTATAACGGTGTACAGCAAACTCACAAATATAGGCACTTAAACTTTTTACTTAGAATAAAAAAAAAAGGATGCCTAACAGGGTGGTTGAAAAAATTATGTCACTTCCTAAATGATGTCACTTCTGTTATTAGGGAACTGGCTTTTGTTAGATAAAGGGATTTAAGAAAGACAGACAGGATGGTAAGTGATACTGTTGATGTAGGACACATCTAAAAATGAACAATTAAAGCTATTGCCAAGAAAACATGTTTTACTTGAAACATTTCAAACATAGAAGGGGAAAAAAGATGGGAAAATATAAAAATAAAAAAAACAGGAAATTTTATCAAATTATTTTATAGTTTTAACATGTTATAGTGAAAAACTGAAGTAGATGGTATATTCCAAAGTAGTGAAATTATTAAAAACTCACCCCTAAGTTCACTTAATGTAATATTGTGAATAATGAAAATAAACAATGATATTTTACATATTCAAAGAATATTTTATGAATGATGGGGAAATATATATATATATATATATATATATAATGTTTCTAGCCTTTATCATATAGCATTGTGTAAAGTAAATGGTAAAAAAAAACAAAAAAAAAACAGCTTGGCCAGTCTAAGACCAGCTTAAACCAGCTAACACCAGAAGACCAGATCAGTCTTGCTTAAGACCTGACCTGAACACATTTTAGACCTGAACATATTTTAATTTCCTTCAAACCATCTTAGAGTTACAACCAAAAAAGTGCAAGAAAATGAGCTCCTACGAAAATGTTTTCCACTCTCACTTCCCAATAAGCTTCAATGTTGCAGAGGCTCGAAGATTTGAGACTCCCCCAAATGATGTTGTTTTGAAAGCCCGCTCCTTGCAATTATCTCACATCTGTGATAGTTTACCTGAGTTACTCTAGCGATTACTGAGAGTCCCGCAGCCTTATCCAGATCAGATCCAGATGGCCTGACTCGCTCGCAGCTGAAGAAGCACAACCCTGTTTCAGCACCCGAGTCTCAGCTTTCATCAGCACCTTTATTAGCTGTAATCCACTCCCTTTCCTGTGATAGATGAGCAAAACAATCCAAAAACATGGGCGTGTTGCTGACTGCGTGATGAAATGAGCTATTCAGAACACGTCACAATCTCCTTGGGAAGTTACAAAAGACCCTAAATCATATTATTGAAGCCATGTGCATGACTATATTAGTACAGAACAGATGTTGTTACGAGCGAAATGAGATAATTAGATCAATTAAATGGTAAAATTGATCAAACTTCTTCGGCAGGGGGTGCTGATGAGACCCTGTCCAAAAGTGAGGCAGTGCTTGTTGTCTAAGGCAAGGCTAAAGTGCTACTGAATAATCTCCCATTTAGAACAGTACAAGATGCCGAAGAACACCCTTGTAGTTTAAATCAAGGTCATTATCAAAACCGAGGGGTCATTAACATCAGTCCTCTGGGAACACCTGCTACCTGACTAGAAGTACACAGCTTGTACAGAACTGACAAAAAGGCTGTTAATGGCCCACTCTCATTTTCCATTTCCTCATCTCACAGTTTTACACTTCTGTACGGCCCGCTGAAGAAATCTAAGAGCACTTTTGTCCTCCTCACTCTCTGTCTCTGCTGCCATGCAAATCTGCACCTTTTTAACCAAACAGATTAATCATGGCATGTTTGAGATTTAGACAGCTCAATTTGTGGCCAGCTTGTTCCAATTGCGGAGGCCATTTTTATCTTGGCTCAACACCTCTGGTATCTTCTTGAAATGCTCTTGCATTGGAAATAAATCACAGGCATTATCTAGGTATTTGAAATGTAATCTAGGTATGTTATCAAACTTAAATTTGAAACAATCAAATACACCACATTTTCAGTTTTCAAATTGAGTAATATATTAAACTTCACAAATTAAACATAATAGAAGTAAAAAGCAATTACACAGATTCCTTTGTACGCTATAATGTGCATAAACAACCCGGTCTCATCCCAAGACGTCATATAACTGACGTTTTGGGAGGTCTTTTGACCATACGTCAATATTCGCCTTTTTAGGGCCCCCTTAAACGTCGGTAGATGAGGTTATGGGATCCTAACTCTACCCCATACCTAAACCTAACCCTAAACCTAACCCGTCACCTAACTGACGTTAAAGGTAAAGCGTCAGTTGAATGACGGCCCGGGATCGCCATCTACCGACGTTTAAGGGGGCCCTAAAAAGGCGGATATTGACGTATGGTCAAAATACGTCCCAAAACGTCAGTTATATGACGTCTTGGGATGAGACTGTGTTAGCATAAACCACATGACAAACGTTTACAGGAATATCACCGGGGAATAGCTTGTGTTTAATTGATTTGACATATTCATTGAAATAAATACAAACAATTTCAAAGTAATCCAGTATCTCAAGTTATGTGTGTGTGTACCTACTTAACTATATTTTGGGGAAACATTTGTACCCAGAAGTGACCAAAACCAAAACCTGACAAAATTTTGTAAATTTAAATCTGGTATGCAAATAAAGCAATTGTTTTTTTGTTTTTTTTTATTGTTTTTTTTTTTAAATGTAGGGTTAGTGTAATGGGCTATAATATACAGTTTGTACAGTATAAAATATCATTATGCCTATGTAGAGTTCCCACAAAGATATACCTAACAACTCTCTCTATCTCTGTGTGTGCGTGTCTGTGTGTCCAGTTGCTAACAGAATTATTCTCAAGATGGTAAAGAGAGATAAGACCTGGCGATATTACTAACCCTTCAACACCCATCTGCAATCTTTTGTTTCCTGAAGTGAAGATGAACTCAACCTGCTTGAAACAACAGCCCACTACCCTGCAGGGTCAGAGAGCTCGAGAGAAACATTTTGTCGAACTGTTCTTTTCCCGAGCAGTGAGCATGTTATTGGACAACAGAGACTAATCTGTAGTTGACAAGCCTGACCCAAGTTCATTTAAATAAACACTGCGAGAATGCTAGTGGGCATCGTCTCAGATAATTCACTGCATTATTTAAAGAGAGTCTGCAGGCATCTCAATCACCCAGCATTCACACAAATGTGATTGGGCTGAACTTTCTCTACAGCTTCTCTTGTTGGATTGCCCACTTATCAACTCACACTTGCACATTGCCTTTTTTCTTCTTTCACTCGCAGGTGAAATTACTTTGGGTCTGTTTTTCAGACTTCCAAATTTGCACATGGTGCACTTGCCCTTCTTGAGCTTATTTTCAGGGGTGAACTTTGAGTGGTGCCAGCCAATCATCTCCATCAGTCAGCCTGTTTAAAACGACAGAGCCGTAATCTTTATGAAACAAGAATCCAGAGTTATCTAAGATTGCAGGTTGTTCTGTGAAAGCAAAATATACCAAAGAGTAAATATTTTCCTTATTACTGTCCTTTTCTTTCTGCTGAAAAAGGTCTGATATATTTTTTAAGTGTTTTTTAAGTTTGAGATTTAATGTACAAAAGTGGAAACTTTGAAGTCCTTATGTGAAAGGCTATACTAATAGTTATAAGGCTAACTACTAACTAATATGCCCCAACAACTAGATGACTTTGAAAAAATAGTTCACCCAACAATAACGATAATAAATTCACTGTCTCTTCATCACTGTAACATCAAGGATAAGAAAGAAGACGAGGAGAGGAAAAGCTGATGTAGTTACAGCATAACTTTGGAAACACTTGGTTCATATATTTAACTCTACTTGCAGACAACATAATAAATAAATAAATAAATAAATAAATAAATAAATAAATAAATAAATAAATAAATAAATAAATAAATAAATAAATAAAACAGTCACATGGGTTATTATTATTATTTTTATTATTATTATTATTAAATTGAGATTTATACATCATCTGAAAGCTGAATAAATAATATTTGGTCGAGATACAGACCAATCTGGAATCTGAGGGTGCAAAAAAATCGAAACATTGAGAACATCGCCTTTAAAGTTGTCCATTTAAGTTTGCAATTGTGCTGCATTCAATTGATGTTTTATATATTTACTAGTGCTGTCAAATGATTAAAATATTATAATCACAATTAATATAATCGCAATTAATCACATTAATGTCATAGTTAACTCGCGATTAATCGCACATTTTTATCTATTCTAAATGTCTCTTGATTTATTTTTGTTCCATTATTTTTTTTTCTCATTTAATGCTCTTATCAACATGGAAAAGTGGATCGGCTTCCTTTGTGCAAATGTTTTTTTTATTTTTTATTTTATTTTTTATTTTAGTGAAAACAGCATTGGCACATACTGTGTTCAAATTCACACTAGAATTCTCACTTGGAGCAAATAATCTCTCACACAATGTAACCCTGTCCATCAATAAAAGAGTGAAAGAAATACGGACGAGGTCACTGATATTGACGAGGGGGTGGAAAATTTGCATCAGCTGTGAGTGTGTGTGCGCGCGCTTGGCCATCATCAAGCGGTATTTCTGACTGGACGTGCTGTGATGATGATAGCTCAGTTCACAACGACAAAACAAGTTCACAAAAAGTAAACTTTCCATTCAGAATCTTACTGGCATCCATTTCAGCGTCTCGCGCTCGTCATCCACTCAAAACGTAACGTTAACCAAATATTTGGCCAGCTCGCATATACTTATTATCCTAATGATTTTAGGAATATAAGAAAAATTGTTTATTTTTGACCTGTGCGACATGTGACTGGTTTTGTGTTCCAGGGTCACATGTACAATTTCTTCATTATTTTTAATTTTAACACAATAGATGGTTTGCAGTCACGTGATTGTGTTGATGCGCGGAATGCAGATGGAGGGCAAGGAGTGAAGAGCGCAATGGACGAGATGGAGGAAAATCCGTACTGCACTACTTTAGACGCTATTACAAGAGAATTATATAAACAGAAAATCGAAACATATATTGGACGTGATCCTTACGTTATGAAGAGGACCGATTTTCAACTGAATTGAGAGATTTGCCTGCCATCGAGGCTGTAGATATCAGCAACTAACTCGTCTTACAGACATACTTTGACTTTACAAAGTTCGGAAACTGGTATGTTACACAAACAGCCACAGAAGTGTATTTAAACACCTGAATAATGTAAGCTTTATACATTATTATAAAATTATTATATTATTATTGTAGTTAATACATTATTTATAAGCCACATAAATAATGTATTAACTCACATTTGACGAAGTGATCATTGCACACACACACACACAGGCATTTTCCCATTCGGCTCCTCCCGACCGCAGACGTAGGTTTGCAGGGCATTTTTCCCGGTGTTTTTCTGTCAATTTCTTGTATTTTCCACCCTTATGAACAACAACTTTTGGCACACGATAAAAACTCCTCGTGGTTTGATCGATTTGAGCAACTATAAACGACGCAAAACATAGGCATTTTGAGTGTGTTATAGTGCTTCCTAAATATAGAAAATCACTTCCTGCCCTCCATCTGCATTTCGCGCCATGGCAACGCAGTGGCATGACGTCACGTGAAAACAAGCTATAAAGAATTTTAAATTAAAATTGACTTAAAAGCCCATTTTAAATCACTGTTTTTTTAAACTTCTTGCTTTGAAGAAGTTCCATTATTATGCTGTGTTGGGTTGCAACCCATTCTCATTCCCAGGACATCAAAAACTGAAGCATGGTCCTTCCGCATCACAATGAAGACGCCAAAAGTACCCCTAGGCGTCACTCAGTTGACGATCAAGGAACTCCATTGATTTCAACTGCTTGCCTTATGGGTCAGATTACGACGCAAAAGGCAAATTAGCCCGGTATAACAGATCCTACGTCAGCGCAAGATCTGGTAAAAAATAAATGGGCCTATTAAATATCATAAATTATAAATATTATATTTTGAATATACTAAATTGCAACTTAATTTTTACCAATGTGTAATAATTGTCTAAAAATATAATAGGAATGACATTTTAGGTAATGTGATTACATAAATATCAAAAACGTTCGGCTTATTGTATTTAATAACACATTTTCATTTTAATGTGCCAGAGCACATTACAAACAGTTCAAAATTAATGGGTTAGTTCACCCCAAAATTTAAATTGACAATTACTCACCCTCAAGTTGTTCCAAACCTGAATGAGTTTTTTTTCTCTCCTTCTGCTGAACACAAAAGAAGATATTTTGAAGAATGTTGGAAACCATCCAGTTGACGGTATTGACTTAGTAGGACAAAATACTAGGGAAGTCAATAGCTACCATAAACTGTCTGGTTACCAACATTCTTCAAAATATCTTTTTTTGAAGCTTGAATTTTTGGGTGAATGATCCCTTTAAGTATATCATTTCTGTCATAAGTATTCTTTTTAAAACTATGCACAACTGTTTTTTTTTAAATTCCTTTAAGAACTACCAATGGTCATTTAGATTAAAAAAAAGATACATTTTTGCAATTATTTGAATGGGAAAGCACCCCGTTAGATTAGCATGCATAGACTACATCTCACATTAGAGCGTTTAACAGCTCGGCTCGTAAATGTGCTTATCTCTAACAGAGAGATTCACCTCTTACAACACAGATGGGATCATCAGGGATCAACTAATGCTTCCGTGTATTTTGATTTTCCCCTTTTCTCCACATTAAATAGAGTTTAATAAAGTCTTAATTTTCTTTAGTACATCATTATTATCTTTTGATATGGATGTGCCATCTGGCAAATGTTCAAGTGAAAGGAGATAAGAATGCGTAATGAGGATGTGGATGACTCTGGCAGATTCAGTGACAGAATCACAGGTGTATTGTGGTTAGTGGAATGAGGACACAGCCAAAAAAATAAAATAATAATAAAAACATTCCACATATTCTCAATAACAATAAAACCTGCACAAGTAAAACTTATAGTAACGTTACACACAACCATATGTTATTGTGTTGGACTCAACATTTTGAGTGATTAGCTAACAACCTATGTATTCCCCAATTGACGATTACAATGAAGCATGGATAGTCACTCAAAACACATGGGTAGCATGCACTATACGTTCCCGAATTCTCATGGTTTCCGTGCTTCACCAGTATAGTTGGTTTATATATCCTCGGCCTATAGACTTAACCTTTCACCCAGTCAAACTCATCATAAAACAATCTCAGGAAACTAATTGCAACATTCCTGACATGAATGCAGCACAATAAGCCAAGTTTGTCTGTTTAACAACAACAGCAACATCATTTACAGATGCACTGTTTACCCCCCTCCACCTCCCTTTGTTTGGCCCTGTGTGTATCCTCGTTATGGTTGCATAAAGATTAAGGAAACGAGCACATCATAACTCAGTTCCTAGCCCGGGGGGGTGAGGGTGTGTAGCAGCCTGCATCAGAACTGCGTAATCTCCTATCAGTGTGGCGTTCTCATTTGGCTTAAGAGATAGGACGTTTTTATAAGCAGCACCTCCGGTTACAGGCAAGATTTACATACTGAAGATGATAAACTCATTCTGGCACCTGTGTAATTCGCTAATGACACATAATTTTAGCATGAACTGACTGCGAGAGAGAGAGAAAAAGGGGGAAATTCTGCTGCTTGACAGGAATGGAGCCGCCATCCTTTCAGCACGGTGTGTCTGCAAACGCTTGCACAGTCTTGACGGGTTGTTTTAACACTTTCGGTTTTATTTGCTAAGATCACGGAAATGCCTGAAGATGGGTAGATTTAATTAAAGGAGGTTGATGAAAGAACAAAGCCTTCATCGTCTTGCAAGTGTTTCCTCTGATAAAACTATGAATATCCTGCCAAAGACAGGCCTAGCAGGGTAACAACTGTCACAGAGACATAACGATAAGATTCATTTTCTTTCCGCTATAGATTTGGGTAAATATGTTTACTGAGGCATTGCACTGTCTGTTGTTTCTTCTTAAGTAAAACACATTATTTTTTGGAAGATGGTGTTGTGTATGTAACATGTAAGGAATATTTCTTAATTTACGCATACTCATGTTTTTCGGAACTTGTACAGACACAAAAGGAGTTCTCTAGCAGAACATTCAAGCTGTTCTTTTCCACTGTAAGTGAATGGTGAGCACAACTGTCAAGCAAGATTTCCGAGGTTTCAGCCTGTTATCCACCCAAAGCAAAGTGACAATATTATTGGAATATGGTGTGTTTTTTACAGACTACTTATATGGTGTTTTGCAATTTATTTATTTATTTATTACATTTGGAGCGTTGATGACCTGTGGTCCGTCCCCTTGCATTCTGTGAGAGTGAGCAGCATAAACATACTCCAAAACTACTAGCTTAAGAAGGCCAGTTCATGGATCTGATTTCAGACTAATTTGCCATAGGAGGTTGATGCTGATGGAAAAATGTAGACTAAACATTCCCTTTTTTAAGGAAATATTTTGTTGCACACATATCTGATAATTCAAACTTTGCTAAGCTTTGGTGATATTAAATCCTGCTATAAAAAACTGATAATTACAATACTTTTGTTAAATGTCTCTAAATTTGCTATTAGATCTTTCACAGGATATTTATCAATGATTTTTTTTCCCCCTAGTACTGTCAAACCTTTGAAAAACTTTGAAAGACAAACAAGCTCAGGTGCCTCATTAAGAAAGAGAGAGAATGATGAGGCTTTTTTCCCCTACCACATACATTTTTACTTTGAAAGTAAATAATTGATAATATATATATATATATATATATATATATATGTGTGTGTGTGTGTGTGTGTGTGTGTGTGTGTGTGTGTGTGTGTGTGTGTGTGTGTGTGTGCGCGTGTGCGTGTTACAAATACATTCCTGGTTTGGTGTTGATGAATGGGTATTGAAATAGTACATGTGGGGGTACATAAGTTAAAAAAAATAGAATAGGAAATAGAATGGAAATAGACTGATATGGATGATAGATTATAACAGTTTGCAATTACCTCATAATTGATTATATTATAATACATACATTGATCGTTCAAAAATTGATCAATAACATGGATTTAGGGTGAATAGGTTGAATTTTCATTTCATTTTGACTTTAAAGCTGGCTAAAGAGGCCCTAAATTCTAGGGGCCTTTGGAAGAACTTGTTTAATGTCAAACTTACGCAAAGGGACTTCCGGTGAGAGTACGTTGTACGCTGTGCTCGCCTCGCTGTCGCTTTTTGTTTGTTTGTTTGTTTAGCGACTACTGTGCCTTTCTTTTACGATGGCTTGAACCTTATTATTTTCATTTCCCTGTGGATTGTTAATGTGGATATAACACAGACACTGACAACTTTCCAACTCACCGCTGGCACTCAAATAACTTGCACAACTCATACTACTCTACTGCTATCTGTTGATCTTCGCGCTACTCCTGCACCTATAACAACAACATAAGTGCTGTCGTCCCGGGTACATTACCCCCGATGCGGAGTTGTGCCGAGGAAAACCAATAGTGCAATAATGGAGGAGAAATTGGAAAACATAAAAATGTCTCTGAACACCTTGACAGCAAAAAACAACAATAATGGAATTGATGCTCGAAGTAAAAGAGTTAAAAAAAGCAAAAGTAGGAAAAAAACAACAACAAAAAAAATAATAATAATTACACTGGAAAACCGACTGGCGGATTTGGAGCAATACAACCGAATGAATG
Organism: Pimephales promelas; assembly: GCF_988280905.1. Taxonomy (NCBI): domain Eukaryota; kingdom Metazoa; phylum Chordata; class Actinopteri; order Cypriniformes; family Leuciscidae; genus Pimephales; species Pimephales promelas. Next base: position 20,047,250 of record NC_142776.1, on the reverse strand, counting down.
ACCTCATGATATCGGGCCTAGATTTGTCAAGCCACGTGCCTAGAGCAGTGGCATCAGGTGGAGGGGCGCCAACTGACAAGACTTGGGCTCAGTCCCAATTCACCCCTTGGCCCTACCCCTTGTTTTCGAGTGTACCCCTTGGCCCTTAAAACGGAGTCATAAGGGCCAAGGGGTTGAAATATTCCCCTATGAAATGGAACAACCCTTCATGAACCCGATACGTCATCAGTCGTTGGCGATGGCTCAGCCGTTACGGAGTTTATACAGGATTTCTCCATCACAACAACTGACAATCAGCTCAGCTGCTCTTAACTTTGAATAAACATGATGATTATAACATGCCTTCCTCGAAATGTATGTCTTTTCTGATCGGAAAGGTAATTTATTATACCATTTCTTAATTTAAATGACTATAGTGTTATTATAAGAGTAAATAAATTGCGTGGTTGAATCATCTGGCGCTAAATTTAAATGTTTAACCGTTTGCGAACCATCTCGCCGGTGATTTCCTATGCATTCCGTGAACTTTCTCTTAGCCCTCCGTTTGGAATGTGCCTCTGAAAAATCTCCGTTTCGAGGGCTATGTAGCCCTACCCCTTCTCCCTACCCCTCAATCTCAACAAGAATCGGGACACCCTACCCCTAGACGTGAACGCGTAAAACGGAGGGGTAGGGCTAAGGGGAAGGGCCAAGGGGTGAATTGGGATTGAGCCTTGGAGTCTGTGGAGCAACAAGTGGTACGGTTCATGAACAGCAAAGGGATTGTCTTGGACAGTAACGACATTGAGGCCTGACACCCGCTGCAAATAAGGGTAGACAACTCAAACCAAGTATAATATTGAGATTCACAACTAGGAAAAAAAATCTAACTACTCAAGCAAGGGAGAAACCTGAAAGGAACAAATACATCAACGACCATTTGACAAAATAAAAACTCTGACATCGCCAGACAAGCACGACAATTCAAAGAAAACAAAATCCAGGCAACATGGACATCCAATGCCCCTAATTTGTAACTGTACTCCGAAATATTACTTCGTTCACTGCATTGTTTTACAGTTGAGAGGTCAGAAAACTTCTTGACACATCAAACGTGTTTTAGCTTGTCTAAGAGTGAATGCCTACTTTACTGTCACTCAGTCTGCAACAATAAAAAGCAACATGAAGTTTCCGCCCCTGAACGAGACCATCAGCATCGACCTTGAGAGGGGACAGCAGTCGTAGCGATACTGTGCAGGTCTGCTGTCACGTTCACATGCTAATGGAGTAGTGAGTGTCTGATGCTCCACTTCCTCTTGCTCCTGTAAACGCGCAGATTGTCATTACCCGTGTTTATATGCAGAGATAACACGCCCAGAGCTAGATATCAATACAGAGAGTGAAAGGAGATTATGAGCAGCATTTAAAAGGGTGTCACTCACAAAAGAATGCATTAGGTAAAGGTCCAGGTATAATGGATGTCTGCAGAGTGCCCTTGGTAGGGTGTGCTGAATAAAAGCATGCAGATCGCCGCCACTGGTGTCCCGGACCGATCCGTGAACCACTCCGTTGATGCACAGACAGTAGCTATGAATTTTTAAACTGGATTTATCCAAAATAATACAAGGGATGGACAAGCTGTGGCAAAATTAAAATTTGCTTCCCGCAGATATTTGAGGTGATGATCAGAATCATTTTTCAACTTGACAGCGGTATGACCTCCTCTTTCAGGCGCAAATGTAAAATTTTCCAGTGTTTTCTAGATAACTAAGCCCTTTCATTATTTTTTCTCCCAAAACATAAATCTTTTTTTTTTATTTTTTATTAAACTGAATCAAAAATGTTGAATCAAATGTAATATTTTTTTTTTATAATTACAGTGTCCTATCCTATGAAATATATTTCTTTTTTGTGTGTTTCATTCTATCTATCTATTTTTTTAAATCCTGAATTCTGTGATTTTTAATTGTATACAATGAATTATTAAAAACAGAGGCAATCAAATGAATGAATTCATTAGATTATCAACAATCTAATAAATCAGCGACAATAAGTTCTCATTTGTTAACATTAATGTATTAACTAACATGAACTAACAATGAACAATACATTGGTTACAGCATTTATTCATCTTTTCAAATGTCATTAATAAAATACAGTTGTTCATTGTTAGTTCACAGTGCATTAACTAATGTTAACAACTACATTTTTTTTAAATAACATTTACATTAACCAAGATGAATAAATTCTGTAGAAGTATTGTTCATTCTTAGTACATGATAACTAAATTAGATAATGTTAACTAATGAAAGTGTTATCAATACATTATTTAAAATGCAATGAAATTGAACAATTTATTTTATTTATGTAACTTGTTTCAAATCTTGTTACATTACACATTATACAATACATTCCATTTTTACCATGCAAGATTCTGTAAAATTCTTAGGGCCTTGAATATATATATATGTGTGTATGATGATGATGATGAATGTGGTGATATTAAGTTTATTTGATGGTGATTGAACGCTGTTGGCTTTGGGCATAAGCAAGAGCAGAATTCATCATTAATGATGAGCGAACGCTAATGCCGAGCTGTTCGGAGCCCCAGGGACTGCTGGGATTTGGGTGGCCTATTAGCTAAAGCCCTAAGGCTAGCAACACCAGACCAAAAGTGCTCTCCATAACCTACATGCACTAACACACTCCTCACACTCACACTCTCACACATACTCTTCACTTCCACTTTCAGACCTCCTTCGGTTAAGCGGACAAGACCGAGGGGTTAAATATTGACCAGAGTTGGACTCACTTAGTGTCAAGGTGTATTGTACTCTATCTGTCAAACTCATTTGGATGATTGTGTCTTGTCCACACTGCTCTGCCGTATGGCCCGTTCTGTGTTGGGGAGAGTACCTGAAACCAGAGTAGCGATGGAAAAAAAACTCACCTTCCTCCTTCCTTCTAACACATTCACAGTATATATATATAAAAAAATGAGCATTAAAGCATAGTAATCCTATAATTGATGTCAGATATGTGCTGGCCCTTTGAGAGGAGCAGTGCATCTCCTCGAGGGTTGAGAGACGATACTGAATGAAAGGTGGAAATGAAAGGAAAGGGGGTTGAGTAGATTCTGAGCTGTAACTGTATCCATTTGAAAGAGCATTGTGTTAGAAATTCACTATCCAACCTAGCTGACACAGACATCCTTAAGGCTATAAATGGTTCAAGCCTGTGGCCTAAGTAAGAAAGCAGTACAAAACTGCTGCCCTAATAGAAATTTTGACAGGACTTTGTCCAGCTTGGCCACAAGTATACAGCAAAAAGAGCTATTTGTGGATCAACAGACCCTATACATCATACGGATACTGGTAGATCAATTTAGGTTGTTTGGCCAATGCCCATGCCACCAAACAACAGGGTGGCCGATGTATAAGTCGATATATATATATATATATATATATCCAGACTGATCTCATGAAATGGCGTATGTATGACACACCAATTCATATTTTCCATTTTTGGTGTGCAATCAACATGCATAATCGCTTTTCAGCGTATGAACGCCGTTGACTTAACGTTACATTACTGTATATTAGGGCTGGATATTGAGACAAATTTCACAATTCAATTCGATTTCGATTCACAAGCTTGCAATTCGATTCGATTACGATTCGATTTGATTCAATATCGATTTTTTTGGATATCAGTTACAATAAATGGCAATTTTTCTCAAGGGAATCAAATCTCTTAACTAATGCTGTAAACTATGGGAGACTAGTTGTAGCCTACTAGGCTTTATTAGCCTATGAAGGTAATAATGAATGAATCACTTAAATTACACTTTTATTTATTTTTATAAGAAGAATATTATATGAAATATAAACATTTCAATGGTGGCTGTCATAAAAACTTGCCAGATTTATTCAAATATGAAGAATGAATCACTTAAATTGCACTTTGATTTATTTTTATAATAAGAAGATTATAAGAAATATAAACATTTAAATGGTGGCTGTCATAAAAACTTGCCAGATTATTCAAATATGCATTAAATATTGAAGAACATTAAGATTATAATGCATAATATAGTGTATATATTTAGAAAAATGTTATTTTTTCTAGCTGACTAACGAGTTTATGTGGGTTTTCTGAGGTAAATATGACGATACATGACATTGATTACAAGCTGTTGAACTGACGTCTTTCCACGGTTGAAACGCTGATTGAGTGAATCAATATGACATGATGTGGATTTCGATAAGTTGTATTGTATCTTTTAACACACTTTCAGATGCTCATTCATGTTTATTTGGCGCTGTAACTGGTATTATTAACCCGGAAGAGAGATCATGCTGCTTCTCTAGAGCTGCGCCAGAGCGATCTCACGCCACAGCGCCAAAACTCTATTTATGTTTTTGAATTTCTAAAGACAATGGACGTAATTTGAAAATTGAGACTTTGTTTCATATCAATAGTAACAAAGGACAAAGATTATTGTGATTTTTTGGATGCGCGCAGCCGCGATACAATGTTCCATTCATTCAAATGAAACAGGATGACTAATCGATTCTTGAGATTTAAGAATCGATATCGGTTCGTAAAAATGACAATCGATTAATATCGAGAAATCGATATTTATTACCCAGCCCTACTGTATACATATGACCTACCCCAACCCCGTCCCTAAACCTACCCGTCTTCCCCTACCATCCTAGGGAAAAAAATATCACTCCCCAGATGTAGATCTACATTTCGCTTCGTTTCACTCGGACATTTAACGGCGTGTACATACACGCGGAATCACTCGGACATTTAACGGCGTAAACATACACGCACGCGGATCGCTCAAAATGCGTTAACACGCCACTTGACTTGAAAGTGCCGTGGATGTTTATGCAAAAGTCATGATGTCATGTTGATCAATCACACTATTTATTTTCAAGAAAGTAAATAAAGCATTTCGGCTTAGCCAATATCGGTCAACGACTACATCCAATACAGTACAATATCACAGAAATGCAAACTCAAAGAAATACTTGAAGGTCAAAAGGTAAAATGTGTTCTACTGTCAGGCCCCATTATATTTTTGACTAAATAACACATGGTATTTTGAGGCCCTATAGCAACATAACAAAATCATAAAACCATGTAAAACATTTCAAATATTTGGGTAATTCATTACTTTAATGGATAACTGTGACAGGGAAGTATAAGAGGAGATTGTCAGAAGATTATAGAGATGAAATGGTCTAATTCATTATTCTGACAGCTGGAGATTCAAGTTCCTTTTTAACACAGCACATGTAAATTTTCCAGAATGCAAACACATTTTAAAGAGGTTCTTGAAATCCAATTAAATCAGATACAAGATTACCAAATTACCATTTTTATTAACCTGCAGGTTAGCAGTTTTGTGATTTAAAATTCCTATTAAGAAGACTATTAAAACAGCCTCACCATGAATGTGGAGACAAGGGTCATTTAAAGAGCAGGGAAAAAAACATATGTAACTTCACATTTTCTTTTCAATTCATTATCCACCTCCCTCTTTTAGTTCCATGTCTCCTGGAAGCATAGCAAATGAGACGGATTAGGGTTTAATGAAAGCACTGAGACCAAGCAAAGAGCAGAAGTGAAGGAAATCAATGTGGGCCATCTTAGGGGCCAAGCTTGGAAATGGAACCTGAAATATACCCCACCACTGAAGCCTACCAAGGTTCCTCCTTTTCTCAAACTGAATTTGAACATTTCAGACTTGAAAACCCCTAGGAGTCCCCTTCTCCTTTGGCTGTATGTCTGTCTGAGGAGACGGAAAGAAAATATATATCAAAAGAACATTAACCTTTACCACCCATTCAAAGATGAGACCTCAATTAACAGAAGTAAATAATCCTTGTAATTACTTCATGGCCATACTCAGCTGGCATAAAACCTATTAAATGGACCGTTAAAACATAAATTGGGTATCTAATTGAAAAAAAAGAGGGCATATGAGATTGTGATGTGGACCAATCCACACAGCTCTTCCTGTGATTAAAAAAAACAAACAAAAAAAAAAAAACATTGATATTTACATCACACAAGAAGTTGGAAATGATCAGATCAGGGCAAGCCATCAAATGTGTACTAACATTTAAATGTTGTGACATTAATTAAGCTTATTAATTAAAATTGTATTAATTAATTTTAATCTTAACAAAATGATTGTTGTACTATTTAGCTGTTCCTATAAATGAAAATTCATCCGTGGATGAATGACTTCAAGCCAAATCGGTCCAAGCTTGTACTGTACGCCTCCCACAATCAGAGCGTAAAAATACGAGATCTTTTACGGGAAAATACTAAAATCGGAAGGCAGCGGTAAAAGAGCTAAAATACATGAGAAACTCGGACAAAAACGGGAGGTTGGTTGACAGCTTTGAGTCCGACGCCACCACGTTCCAGTTACAGGAGGATCGTTCCCTCAGCATTCACATAATACATTATCGACTACTATAATTAAATGTTAGGCTGCATAGATTAGGTCAACCGGAACTGGGAACAAGTCCCTTAAATCCTGATGTACTCGTTACACCATAAGAAGAATGGCATCTACACTAATTTTAGTGTCTTTGTTTATCCCAAGTTTTTCCCACAGCCTGCCATTTCCAGATCTGACGAAGGACCTTCGCCTGGACCCGATGACAATGCAGTGCAGAAGTGCTAACTAGCCTCTCCCTATGGAGGATCCCTATACCACTCTACAGATAAAGTGTTGTGGATAATTGGTCCAAGTAGCTACCCTGATGTGATCAAATAAAATTAAATTGTATCAAAATTTATAGTCAAGATAAGTAGTTTGCTTAGGCATGGTTTGTAGGGAATTAAAAACATAAAACACACATCAATTCTTAATGCGCACGTGAACACCATCAGCGTTTAGCACAGGTTCGGGTTTAAAGCCTGTTTAGAGAGAACGGTGTCATCTTAGCGGCCACTAGTTTAATTAAAAATCATCATTTAGATGCAAGTGAATCAATCAAAACTAACTTTAGCAGGAAAATAACATTATTGAAGAACCGCTATAAAACCAAACCAATCACTCTTAACTTAAATTATATGTTGCTGCTTTGAAAAAATCTACATTGTATAAAGCGCTATATAAATGTGGATGATTTAACTTGACTCAAAGACCACACAAGGGATTTCATAGATCTGGAACGCCTCAATCACTGCCCTGACTACTCGCTCTGATTCTTTTATTACACCAGCCTCAACGAGCAGTCAAAGGCAAGCCTGCCCATGAACTTGAGTGGGTGCTGGTGAGATGTGGATCCCACCATCTGCACTGCAGATGAAGATGTCCTCTGCAGCCCCACTCTGGACGCAGAGCCCAGTCAGTCATCCAACATGCCCATCATGGACATTCTTCCAGAGCCCACTGCAGATAGAGAGCACTGCAGAAGACATCCTCAATGCCAGTGCCAGATCTGACACTTGAGCACGAGATCTACACGGAGTCTGAGCCTAACAGTATATCTGACCAGATTTGTGAGCTAGCAACATTGTCCACGCCAGTGGATGTCATCGTGGAGATTGGAGAGCTTCCGTCTTCCGCCTCCTCTAACTAAGCAAGCCAGTTTCCTCAGCCATGTTGAACTCTCTCTTCAAAGTTCTTTTTAACTTTGACTCACGGTACTTGTCCGCTGTCGGTCTTGTGACGGTATTTAGCCTTGGATGGAGTTTACCACTTCGCTGGCTCCATTCAGTCCCTCGTTTTCTCCTCTGTAATTTACACACACAGATCTGCTTCAGTCCTTCCAGTCTTCAGTTACACCAAGGCACGTGGATCCCATCTCCACAACTGACTGTCGATCTTGTTACTTCACATTGGCTCGGCTCCGCCTTGGCTCCTCCTTGGCCGGCTCCACCTGGGACCGACGTCCTTACAGCTCCACTGGGCTCCACCTTGGTCAATCGTCACTCTGCCTGCGTCATGGACTTCCAGCCCTTCAGCTGCACTGAAAGTCCGGAGATCCAGAGGTCCTTCGTCCTGGCTGTGGTCGTGGTCTTCAGCTGTCTCCTCTATCCATCATCTCCACCCTGGCTCCGCCCACTATCGGTTCCACAGTGGGCCTTCATCCTGGCCATGCTCGGGGTCTTCAGCTGTATCCTCTATCCATTGTCTCAGCCCTGGCACCTCCCTCCCTCCATCCATTCACTCCCCCATAGACTGTTCTGCCAGCCCATCCTTGGTTATGACACTTACTTTAAATGTGTAATATGAATAAATAGTGTTCATTAACAGCCATTGTGATAATATGCTAATTTGAAAAGAAAAAAAAAATCTTAACAGCACAACTTAACGAGCGGATAGAAAGTGATTATCAACATTAACCTACCCTGAAAAAAAGTCACTACAGCAAAAAAACAAAACAAATGACAAATAGTTAAAATAGTCTTCCATACACTGTAAATTGTTTTTTCACATAACCTAAAAATGCATTTTGTTTGATAACATCTAAATTAACGTGTGTCATTCAAGTCAAATATAGTATTTAATATGACTAAATTCACCTGAAACCATTTTTTAAATGTCAGGTCAGACAGAAAAAAGCTTGTTAAGTTAACAACAGCATTCACATAAATTTGCAAGTTATAAAATTAAGAATACATTTCAAACTAAGTTTCATATGTTATTAAACAGTGAGCCCCTAAAATCACTGATAAATCATTGCAAGACAATAGAGTAGGCTATAATAAGAGAGAAAAGGTGGGCCTGTTACCAATCTCTGTTCATTTGTTGGTTTTAGTTAAGATAATCATATACATCAGCAGTACCACTTCACTATAATCAAAAGATGACAATAGGGATAGAGAGAGAGGATTTGACACAATTTTTGGAGCCTGAGGAGGACTCTAAATTCAAAGCTTATGCAAATATGTTTGCGGTATTCAATCGAGGACTATTTGAGCTAGGGCAATTCACATGGAGATTGAGGATAAATATGTTTTCATTGTGCTCAGACAGTAATACATTGATTTCCCTTTATTATTTGTAAGAATCACTGGCAATATCCTTCTGAAATAAGCATGACATTAAAGGCCCAGTGGAAAATCAGGATGGAACAAAAAGCCTTTAATTTAGTTGGTGCCAGAAGGCAGAGTTAGGATCAACCAACTGGAGGGATCCTAAAGTTAAAACCTGCCTCCCAAAATTGTGCATCTTTTCCCTGAAACGTGAACTTAATGAAATAGATACCCTGTGCATTCATAAAATGCAAAATGCAAATACAATTGATTTGACACTTAATGCAAAAGCCTGTTGCCAGACCTTGCTAATCCACCAACAATTCAGCAAGCAATGAACGTTTCAAATTTCTGTCCAACAACCAGGATAGACCTTCAGCCAGCTTCAAAGTTCAAATGAACATTGGAAGACATTCATGGTCACCAACCTTTCTTTTCTTTCTGATGTCCCTTTGTTCAATCTCTCTCTATCACCCTCTCTCACTTTTTTTTTCTGCTCTGATATTAACATTTTGCTTGTGGCAAGTGGAGCAAATGTGGATTGGTATTTTCATTATAAGTCACCCCAAAGCCATGCTCAGCTGTATCTGTGGTATCCAAATTGAGCTGTAAATTTTGAGAGCATCTGACACCCGTGCCCCAGGCTTACATCAGAATACTAACAAGAGGACGACGACATTTCCGTCTCCGTAATTCGAGTCGCACCGTATATCAGGTCAAGCCAGAACACCGTCCGCCAGAACACAGCAGAGCGTGGGACAATCCAGACATAACACTCTTTAAGTATCCTAGCCACACCACAGAGAATAATGAATGAACCTATTTAGACTGGATTTACTGCCACTTTAAAACCTGATTGCAGTGAATTCAGAATAATTCATAAGACTTTTGGTGCCATTTATCATGTTGCCTAGGCTGTTTCGATCTGAATGGATGCTTTATTTGTAGTTTATCAAATAAACTCCTCCTTATCTGCCAGTGTAATATGCAATATCAATGCATATGTATCAGGTCTGCCTTTAATTAAGGGGCATGTTACCAGAGTGGCAAAATGTAATCTTCACTTCACCACAAAGCCTGGAACCATGTGAGAGAACAAGAAGAAAGGAATGTTACAAAACTCAAATTTACAAATATCCTGTAGCTCAACTTCCAAGAAACACAACTGATTGGAAATTGTTGTCTAATAATGTCTGATATTATGTGTTTGGAAGATGTTTTTATTCAGAGTAGACTAAACTTTATTTTTTAATAATTTGTTTTAATAATAATTCCAAACCAAAAAAAGTTTCATTCATCAAGGACGAATGAAATTGAAGAAAATGTGACAGTAATAAAAAATAAAAATTAAAAATGTAAAAAAAAAAAATTAATAATTTTTTAATAATAATTCCAAACCAAAAAAAGTTTCATTCATCAAGGACGAATGAAATTGAAGAAAATGTGACAGTAATAAAATATATATATATATTATCATTATACAAATAAATGCTGTACTAATAAAATAAGAAATATTTTGTATGATTTGATTTATTTATTTAAGCATTAAATCAGCATATTAGAATGATTTTTGAATGATCATGTGATACTGAGGACTAATGGCTGCTGGAAATTTAACTTTGCCATCAGGAAATATATCACAAAACCTGTTTCAGGGTTCTCAAAAACACAGATGGGCTGAACAAAAAGGAAGAGTAATGGGGCCATGGACTACCAGTCTCCACCCAAAAACCAAAGCTGTGGCTTCTAGACATGGTTTAGTCAATGCCCTCTCTTAGCACATGTGAATGCCTACCAATTACAGTACATGGTCTACATTTCAACAAGCAGGGAGTTTATTTGCAGAGCCCTACACAGCTGTGACCATGAACCTCGGTTTTTATGACTGAACTAATTTTGTGGTTTGTGCTATTTTGTATTTTTAGAAGACATCAGTTTGTTCAAAACATACAGAGAAGAACAAGTGCCAAAACACAAAAAGCGCACAGACCATCAACTGGATATCTTATTGTAATAATGATGTCAGAACATGTTTGTTAGATGGATACTTCTATAAAGGCAGTCTGTAAGTCTGTATAGATGTGTTATATATATATATATATATATATATATATATATAACACACACACACACACATATATATATATATATATATATATATATATATATATGAAGAGTTCAGAGGCAAAAGCTTTTAAGTGCCATTTGAAATTTTCTTCTAAAATGATCATTTTTATCAAGCTTGTATAGTTAAGTTCAATTTCACTTAAATGGCAATGAAGATTACCTATTAATATACTCGTATAACTGACCAGTAAATAAGGCTCTTTCTCAAACCCTGCGAAGTTTTATTATTACTGTTGTTAAAGGGATAGTTCACTTTGAAATTAATTTTTGATATGTTTTAGCTTACCTCAAGGGCATCCAATATGTAGGTGTCTTTGTTTCCACAATATTTCCAATTTTGACATTTTTCGGTCAAACCGGTGTTGTCTGTCAGTCATATAATGCAGTTTTAGGGGGTGCACCTCAAAGAGCATGCACAGAGAAGTCAAAATTAAACATGATTTAATGACTCATAAATGTAAGTACACATTGATGGCCTAAGACACGAAATGAGCGGTTTGTGTGAGAAAACGGACAGTATTTACGGTTCAGTTTGGTTCAGTTGGACGTCTGATTCAGATCAGTTCGACGGCTGTTAACAAGAGGTAAAAACTATGTAAATACTGTTCGTTTTCTCACACAAACCGCTCGTTTCGTGTCTTAGGCCATCAGTGTGTACTTACATTTACAAGTCATTAAATCATGTTTAATTTTGACTTCTCTGTGCATGCATGCTCTTTGAGGTGGACCCCCTAAAACTGCATTATAGGACTGACAGACAACACCGGTTTGACCAAAAAATGTTAAAATTGAAAATGCTGTGGAAACAAAGACACCTACATCTTGGATGCCCTTGAGGTAAGCTAAAACATATCAAAAATTTATTTCAAAGTGAACTATCCCTTTCATATTATTCGAGTTGCACATGTGTAATGACAGTGCATGAGGACCGGGAGTGCCACAATGCATCTGCATCAGCAACAATGTAGTGACAGACACTAGCTGAACACATACATTCACATAACTCATACACACATAAACACAAACATAGACACACACACTTCAGGTCCCTGCCTCTGAACAGTCAGGTATAGTTACATCTATAAAGGGCACATACTCCTGCTGAGAGAGAATTAAGAGGAGAGGAATGAAACTTGAACTTGTGCACACTGTTAGTGTGGGACAGACAGGATAAAATAAGAAGACATTATTGCTGTTTTAAAATATAAAATGTACTTCTGAAATGACACAAAATTATATATTGTACTATATCATGTAGTGTCATATATACTGTATATATATATATATATATATATATATGATCCTTTCAACCCGATCTCACGATCAAGTCGTACGAATTCGACGAATTATTAAAAAGTGGCTAATTCGTAACAATTCATACGACCTCACTCGTACGAATTAATACGATTTTGCTAAATCGTACATATTTTACGAACTGGCCAATTCGTATGAATTCGTACGAATGACCTACCCCTTACCCCGCCCCTAAACCTAACCATCACGTGGGTTTAGACAAATCGTACGAATTAGTACGAGTGAGGTCGTACGAATTAGTACGAATTAGCCACTTTTTAATCATGCGTCGAATTCGTACGAATTGGTCGTGAGATAGTGTTGGATCCTTTCACTACTATTCGTACAAACTCAAATGTTGACTTGAGGAGCATCCTTTGAGTTTTACCATCTGCTAGTGCAGATTTCTAGACAGATCAAGAGGTCACCAACAGCATTTAGTAAAAGTGCTTTGCTTGTGAAGGCCTCGTCTTCCTCTCACCATCATGCCTACACCACCCTTTCATCTGCAGTTGTCAAAACACGCAGGGCAATAATGGCTGCGATGAACTGCTTTTCAGTAAACATTAGCAGCAGCTCAGAGTGCAGGACATGCCTGAACTGTCTGTTAAAACTGAGAGAAGGCCCCGCCGAACACCTGTGTGTTCGTGAGTGTGTGTTTTCATTTGTCTACGTGACTGAGAGGTGGGAGGTGATGACATGGTGGAATGGACCGGAGGGCAGCACACACAAAGACACACACACACACACACACACACACACACACACACACACATAAACTCATATGGCCACTAGAAATTCCAGTCACAGTCATGTTACAAAATCACTCTGAGGTCGCGGAAACAAAGAATAGCCCTTGGGGTCTGTGTGTGTGTGTGTGTGTGTGTGTGTGTGTGTTTCAATGGTTCTCTCAACCAAACCCACCAAAATCCTGCCTGCAATTAAAAAGTGCACCGTTCTGGCACCACAACTAATTTTCCCTCGGTTTCTACAGATACAAACCAGTAGGGCAATTGTTATTAGTTCTCCATCGGTTTCTATTTGAATGCCTGAGAGCCAATTAAGGCTGCGACTGATTGAATCCGCCTCAGGACCTTCCCATGCAGGAACCCAAATGAGTTCAGCCTGAGGTGGGGAGGAGTGGAGAGATTGAGGAAGAGGGGCACAGAGGTTAAATAAGAGGAGTTATACTAGCAAATCCCAAGCACACTGCAGTCAGGAACAATGGTTGGCTGCGGTGCTGATGCAAAGTAAATCAACTATGCCAACTTATTCACTCAGTCCAGTACCTTCGTTAGGCTCAAATTCCACCAGCAACCTCATGACCTTCTCCAGTCAGACTGCATCATACCGATGGAAGGTATTAGCGATACAAATTACATCAGACTGCTTAATTAGCCAGTGCACTTACATGAAAAGAAATTACATTCTTTTGGTTTGTTCTTGCACTTTAGTTCCCTTTTGATTTCACAACCATGTAGGAATCAAACAAGATGGCTGTTTTATAGCTACTCTTTATGTTTTCAAAGGTAACCATCTCAATTATACCACCTCTTTTGTCGCTGAATTCAATGGCAGCATCACATGTAGAGAAGACAATAACGCACTGCGACAATTATACATTTCATTAATTGCCACAAAATATCGATAAAAATATATTTAAACAAACAAATATTAACTATTTTCCAAAACAATGGGTTTTAGATTTGTTTATTGAAATAAACGATGCTTCTCTTCATCAAGGATGCATTAACTTCATAAAAAAGTATAGTTAATACATTCATAATTGTATGAAAGTTTTTTTTCTCAAATAAATGCTGTTAATAAATGCTGAATAAATTACATTTTAAAATTTATTCAGAAAAAAAATTTTTATTGTAATATTTAACAAAATTTTTTTTTATTGGTGAATAAATAAATGCCAGAGATAGAGATACTTTTGCATAAAGAACAGCACACAAACTTTTGAACTGTAGTGTATTTGAGTGTGCTCAGTTCACTAAACTGAGTTCACTAAATATTATAACATAGCTAATAAAACAAAACAAAACAAAACAAAAAACAGACTTGCTAAGAATGTCTGAAGTTCAGCACATGACATATTCTCTCATCAGTCATCATATTGGAAGAGAAGTGTATGGACATATTGGACAGAATCATTGTACAAAACATCACACACTGCTTTTAGCTAAATGACAAGGCAAGCAGCTACTGGTCTCATCCACATCACAGGATAAGCTGCTTTTCATCTGAATTGAAGTAATGATTAGCTTTTTTTTTTCCCCGCAAAGTGGTGGAGACGAGAGAAAAGCTTCCTCACTTTTAAGGAGACACTTGAGAGACAGAGGGAGGGAAAAGTTTTTAAGGGTGTCAGTGGATAAGAACTAGAGGAATTAACCCTAAAGATAGTTTTAGACGAAGACCTGGAGATTTGTGCCTTGAGTTGAAGAGGATAAGTTTAGGTGCCAACCTCGTAGGTATTCAACCTATTCAAAAACAGCTGCCAAGATGATTAAGACACAGTCCTGAGGAACATCAAAAGCGTGAGTATCAAGCTGACAGTGAATATTATAAAGTTGCTAAGGCGATAATCAAACAGCTGACACTTGATCAGTGAATTCATTATCATTTGGTATATAAAACAATACAATGACACTAGAAAACGCTTTCTTAATCTGGGGCACGTTCAAGTTCAAAACGGTGCGCAACATTTTGCCACGGTTTCCGGGTTGAACGTCATGTTTCCTGGAAACGATGTGCACGCGGTATTAAAGTGAACACGCACAATGGGTTTAAGGAAAGTAATTTACAAACGTGTTCAATGCAGCTCGGTAGCTTATACGCAACAACTGGATATTAGAAGATATGTTTGTCATAAGTTGTATTGTAAAAATATAGGATATCAACATGTAGTTGTTTATATGTTTAGCTTTGTTGCAAGTGTATGACATTTGGTATAGAAATAAACAATGGTAATTAATTACTTTTCCTAAAAATGAGAAAGAAAATATGGTATTAAAACTGTATGAAATACAAATAAAGTCAGTATATGAGGCTAAATAGATTGTGTCTTAGTCTGAATTAGGTGTGTAAGATGTGTGCTTCACTCGATTGAGATATTCTCTTGTGTTCTGGGCAGCAAGTGCAGTAACTGTAACATCGGACATAATTAAACACATATTTATACCCACTTCATCGGCTTCAAAAAATTATTCACAAAGAACACAAAGAATGGCCTTTTTAGCTGCCATAGTTGCAACTCTTGCATCATCAGAACAGGTCGTTCAACGCACCACCGTTTCTGTTTAAAAAACGTCGTGCAACGTTTTGTCGTGGCTGAACGCAGCCCAGTATTTGTCAGTAATCAATCAATCAATCAATCAATTAAACCTAAACGTCATTAAAAAAAATGGTTGCTTGTGAAATTAAGGCTGGTCTTCAGAGAATATATTTTGAGCAAATGATATATAATTTTTAAGCATAAATGTAGAAGTAAACCGTATATATATATATCTAAAAAAAAAAAATAACAAAAAAAAGGTGACTTTCTCAAGGCTTCAACTTTATTTCTCACAATTGTGACTTTATATCTCAAAATATGACTGTCCCATGTAATTTCAATTACCGTTCAAGTTTTAAATAACAATTAAATGCATTTTTATTTCAAATTAAAGTGTGCAATTTGAAGACTTTTTACAAATTTGTACTGCAAAACAAGACAAAAACGCCTTTTCTTCCTGCTGTAAATACATGAAGATAAACTTACAAAAGACATAAAAATCAGCCACTGCTGTCTGTCTAAAAACCCAAGAATCAAAATGTTTTCACCAGTCTGGCCAAAATACAAGTCTATGACAGCTATGGAGAAGTGTTTCCCCTCCTCCTCGAGTGGACTCCAATCAATGGGAGCAGAGACTGCTTCAGTAGCCCCTGCCCTCCTTTCTCTTATAATTACACCCCTCTGGATTCACTGAGTACCAGCAAGCCCAGTGCTATTTGCGGTAATTAGTCCAGAATGTAAGCTGTCAACATGCAAACCAACCCAAACCTACCACTCTTCTTCCTGCCAACTCCCTCCTCCCTTCAACACAACAACACACACCTTATACCTTAGCTGTTGGAGAACATTAACTTTCTTTCCTCCTCCTTTCTCTCTCTCTCAGTGCCTCTCCTTCGGCTACTCATGTCAAATCTAGGTCTCTCCGAACAAAATCTTAATAATTAACTGGCAAATTTTAACATGATTGCTTGTGACACACCTACTCTGGTAATTATTGCTTTGAGGCCATTTGCTAATGAAATTAATGCATTCGTTGCCCTAACAAATTAGCATAACTCATGCAAATGGCCCACATTTTAGACCCACTTGCTAAGATGGAAAAGGACAAGGGGGGAAAAATATAAGAAAAAAGCAGTGTCAACAAAATGCAGTGAAATTAAATTGCACATGCATGCAATGAAGAAATTACATTAGCGGAATTGCAAGCGGTTATTTTTTCTGTAGCCATAATGGCTAAAAGCTCTTCATTTTAACCACCGGTGAGCACAGTAATGCAATGCTTTAAGATAGCGGCTTATGAGCATATGATTATCATTATCATCATTACAGTCATTGCTGATCTACATGCGCATCTTTCCGAGAGCAAATATTAAATGACCGCCATAATACAGACATTAAAAGGTTATTAGACTGATGCATTAAGTGATCTGAGAGCGGGCGCCGCAGAAACTCCATCAGTGAGTGAGAAGGAAGCTGTCTCCTCTGCACAGACACTGTCTGTCACAGAGCTACTGTATATGTCAGCCCACCATGATTTTTAACACACTGACTGGCGTTATTAATAATTGATGACATTACCCCAAACTGGACACAAAATGAGGGATGTATTTTGGAGTGTATTTTTTGTGTGTTTTGGTATGTGGGTCAGATTTGTTCCTGCATTGTAGCAACCTGATGTCCCCCAAATATAGTAACAATTAAATATCACATGGGTTTTGATGTGGGGGAAAAAAAGTCAAGTCAAGTTCCCTTTATTTTTATAGTGCTTTAAATAATACAGATTGTCTCAATGCAGCTTTGAAAATTATAATTCAATGATGCAAACTGTTCAATTTGGCTATAAAAAAATTATCCATCTGATCGCCCCGGATTTCCGATTCCGAGCAGGTCCATTTTGTTGCCAGTGGGACACAGGCAATAACGCCAGTCTCACTCTTTTCTCAGTCGGCGAAGTGACCCACACCTGCCTTATTTCACTCACTCGTCTCATTCGCTCTGGTTAAACAGTGCTTTATACGCATAATTTGACTTAACTCCTGTAGGTTTCGTGCTCACACCAAAAGTGTGCGCACCACTGATCTATTTAAGTGGAGCGCACAAGTCGCCTCTCACAGTCTCAAGCAGCTTGAGTAGCAAGTATCAAAATGAGTGGCTTACTGCACTTAAACAGTCAAATACACACAAAATGATTGTCAAAATGCCCATCTTGACACGTATTCAGTTAGACACAGTCAGTTTTGGATCCTTATTGGTTGAGAAAGATAACGTTGTTGTGTAAAAGTATGTGGTGCAGGTATGACGTCATTTATAGGCCAACCGAAAAACCCTATTTGTTTTTTCCAGCGCAGTCTCATCCCAAGACGTCATATAACTGACGTCTTTTGACCATACGTCAATTTCCACCTTTTTAGGGCCCCCTTAAATGTCGGTAGATGACGTTATCGGATCCTAACTCTACCCCAGACCTAAACCTAACCCTAAACCTACCCCGTCAGCTAACTGACATTAAAGGTAAAGCGTCAGTTGTATGACGGCCCGGGATCGTCATCTACGACATTTAAGGGGGCCCTAAAAAGGCGGATATTGACGTATGGTCAAAAGACGTCCCAAGACGTCAGTTATATGTCTTTTTGGGATGACACTGTGTTATTTTTTCCCGTTATCGCAATTATCGCAAAAAAAAAAAAAAAAAAAAAAAACAAGGTCTGTGATCAAAAAAAGTTTGATACTTGCATGGTTTGCCCATCAAAATAATTTTCACTGATGGATGGACACACATTTTATAAATTTTGAAGCGTAAATGCAGTCGCCAGAGGTAAAAAGCTAGAGGTAGGCTACAAACGGACTTCTCCACGGACCGACAAATTCAACATCACAATCACTAAGCTTCCGACAACTCTTTCAGTTTTTATCTAAAAAAACAAAAACATTTTGAGTTATAATAGTTTGTAAGACCACAATGATAAGCATAACGATGCTGTAAAAGTGTACTGAGCTGTTATGCGTCATGGCGTCGACTGCCTCTGCCTAGCAACCGCCTCTTTCACGACACGTACAGTAACAGCTTTAAAAAAAGGGTAATACTGATGTACTTTATGTCATAGAATAAAACTTGAAAGTGTCTTGAGCTTGTGTTCAGCAGCCATCTAAACAAAAACACAATGAAACCCGAAGTGTTAAAATGCTAACTTGTTTCTGCCTTTTGGCCAACAAAGTGACATCATACCTGCTCTACTTGATCCGTGCATAAACTCTTAAAGTCACAGCAGTCTAATATTCCTGCTGTTGTCAGTCATGTTAATAAAAGAACAAAAGACAAAGAAAATCACTCTCTGTTCTAGACTGAAAACTTTGTAACTAATTTGAAGCATCAATCTGTATTTAATTTTACACAATGATGACTATCCAGTGTTATTTTACATTTGATTACTTTTATTTACGTAGCATTTCTAACCTGAATATACTGAAAAATGTAAAGCCATGTTTATTTAATATCTCTTTATTCTATTGCATTTGTTTGTGCTGTCTTTTTACTTGTTTTTTTTATGAAAATAAATTTTTTCATTGAAAAAAAAAGTATAATTTTCTTTATGCTGTCTAGTTCTTTGAAATAAAATCTGAATAGTCAAAACTCGATATCGGCTGGTCACTCTTACAAAAAAATCAGGAATTGGAATTGGCCAAGAAAATTACAATCAGTACATCTCTATTTTTAACCCATTATCATGTAGTTCCAAACTCATATCACTTTCTTTCTTTTGGCGGAATACCATACCGTTTTTGTCCATATTATGAAAGTCAATGGGACCCAACATTTTTAAGCTACAAAATGAACATAAAGGTAGTATGAAATTCCCAAATCAAATATGTATCAATGCAAAATGCAAACATACACAGACTACATCAAATATGATGAAATAAATAAATAAATAAATACTTTAGGTCATATGACATGCAAGAACAAGTCAAGTTTGACATGATTTATAGAATATCTGATGAAGTGTTTGTCTGCATGCATTCAGGAATTTGTGATTTGATTTTAAAGTGAACAAATTATAACATTTTGATCAATTTATCATAATCATATGGATTAATTTTTTGCAACTTTTATATCATTTTTGGAACTTGAAAGTTTTGGGTCCCATGACTTTTTTTTTTTTCAAAACAAATTACTTTCTGTTCCACATGAAAACAAACATCGAATCATTGAGTTTGGGACAACATGAGGAAAAATAAATGATGCCAGATTTGTATTTATTTGTTTATTTTAGGCTGAACCATTCCTTTAGTAAAACTCTAAAAATGCAGAAAGGTTTATATGAGGTGCAATTTAATTCAAAGGAAAGTCTCCGCTATAGAACGTTTTGCATGAGTATGTTCAACTTTCACACACCATTAAACAACAGCTACTGTGTACACGGATACATTTGACAAATTCATAAGAGCATGTTGGTAAGGTGTGTTGTTGCATGGCAGGTGAGGAATCGTAGGGATAAGTTGCAGTTTAACAGGATTTTAAATGGGCTAGCATGGATTGGTGGGCTGGAGCTGTGTTCACTCAAGAGAGACAGAAGCGCTGCTACACTTCCCTCTAAATTGTTTTGCTCAGCGTCCTCAGCTTCCCTCTGTTGCCCCGAGGCTCACTGTGGTAACAAAAGCTGAAAATGACTCCCATTTAAACGGTATTGGGTTGCATTACCATGGTCAGGTGGGAGAGTCTGGAAGCCATTATGGAGGTTGGCAGAGGCCACTTGGTGCTGCAAGGCGCAAAACTAGACAAAAATAAGAAAAGGCCAGGGAGAAACCTTGAGTCACTGAATGATCACACACATATGATCACTCAGGCTACATGTATAGCCAGGAATCTACATTTACGCCGGTTCTGGGAAATGGGATCAAATATTTGGATGGATTACGTTGTCCTATTGGGTCCGATTAAAAAGCACCAAAAATGTAACTTTTTAATGCACTCATCCTTTAATGCTGCAGAATCACAAACTGAATAAAGAGGTTTAACAGTAAAATATTGATAATCAGATGATGCCCTCAATACTAAAACTTGGCAGTTGATGTATCCTGAGAGGGAATATGGGAATTATCAATTTTAATATATGTTATACAGTTCAGTGAGACAGTGACTTTTTATTAAATGATATTGATTTAAAATGAACATCACTGATTCTAGATACATTTTTACCTGCCTTGATGATCCAATATGAAATTAATAAAATATGCTGTTAACAGAAATGTAGTATTTTGTTTTTTCTTCTATTTTTTTTCCTCACAATTATGACATTAAATGACATCTCTCTCTTACTAAAACATGTTATCTAAACATATAACTTTTTATCAAATGTATAATGAACATTAGTAAGTTATTATTTTTTTAAGTGTTTAGATGCAAAAGCCTCTAAGTGCCATTTGAAATTTTCTTCTAGAATGATCATTTTTATCAAGCTTGTATATTTAAGTTCAGTGATTTCACTTAAATGGCAATGATAATTACCTATTAATTATTATTTAAGTGAAATAACTGAACTTAAATATACAAGTTTGATAAAAATCATCATTAAAGAAGAAAATTTCAAATGGCATTTAGAGGCTTTTGCATCTGAACTCTTCATTTGTTTAATTAACACAATTAATATTTGTTTAATTAACACATTCTGCCCTGGCACAATGAAAAGTTTAATTACATTTAAACTAAATTATTTTTCATAAATGTCTCCCTATTGTTTTTTTGTTTTTGTTTTTTTTTTTGTTTTTTACCACACTCCCAGAAAAAAAAAAAAAAAAAAAAAACATAAAGAGAAGGTCCACTTTTCATAAAGTGTGCTAAGCGTTGGTTGCTTAGCTGTGGAAAAAAACACCACCAAAAACAGCCTAAAAAGCACTTTAAAAGGAAAAGATTTGATATGAAGACCATGGTTTAAAATGCTAGAAATACTGAAAAATCCAAGAGACTGGAGTGAAAACGAGAAAATAGAAGACTGTTCCACACAAGAAAAGACAAATCAGACTGTTTATTCTCCGCACAGCCATATCATATGTAAAGATATATGTACACAGCAAACACCTAAACGCAGTAGGGTGGTTGAACCGCACGTCTAAGCGGAGAACTGACCCTCTGTGTGATGCCACATCAACATCCACCATTTCACACAAATGAGCTCCTGCCGCGCCGGGCAAGATGGCCACACGGAATTAGCATTGGGAACACATCGGGGAGAAAGCGTGCTAAATTTGAGCTCGCAGACTGAATATGGATTTGGATATTATGTTGTCCGTCTCCCATGCCAAATATTATGACCGTTTATTTTTCCCACAGTGGGTGTCTTGGCATATTATTAATGTAATAAAAACAGGCTTTTATATTCATCGACCAAACCAATGACATGGGGAGAGAGAGAGTGAGCAAGAGAGAGAGTGAGAGAGAGCAAGAGAGAGAGAGAGAGAGAGAGAGAGAGAGAGAGAGAGATGATTGCTCATTAGTAGTATTTGTGTTCTGGATCCTTTGGGCTTCTATCTGTTCCAGGAGCTGATGTTCTTCTAATGAGTTAAATACTATCTGCTGCAAGAGGGCATCAACCTATTACACATGCACACACACTTACACAATCATAGACATACACTAGAGATTTAGGAGTTTATAGAGTTTGTTCTCTGTCAGAACTGCTTTTCTGTAATAAGGTATGAAACCCGGCAATTTCAATATCGCCATACAAATAGAAAACACATCTGCATTTTAGGCTAGCCATAACATGAGTTATGGAACATGAAAAAGACCACTGTAAGCAAGGGTGAGCTGCAAAAATGATGTTTCCTTCATTTTAAACTTACAAAGTTGGATATGGAAGAGAAACTGACAATATTAATAACCAAAGCTACTACTAAAACTATTAAAATTGTTTTAGTTTTTAATCACTGAAATTAAGGACGGAAAACTTAAGTGTTCCCAATTAACTGAAATAAAATAAATTAAAATATTAAAATTGCTAAAACTTAAACAGAAATAAATATAAATTGCAGCTAAATAGAAATATTTATTAAAATTGGCCAAAGCACATAAGATAATTACTAAAGTTAAAACAAAAACTAACATTGTAAATATAAAAGTTAATCCAAAATATGAATAAATACTATAATAGTATAACATAATACTAAAACAACAAACACACACATACCTCAGCATTGCAAATGCTACACCTCAGCCTCTCCTTTCGTCCCAGACCCTAAATGCAAAATATTAAAAAAAAAATGTTTATTAAATTAAAATCACTGCACTTTATTACATTTCAGTATTCATATACATTTAAACATTAAACAAATGTTTTCATCCAACGCTGATTGACAAATTAGTTTACCATATAATTTATTTACGATTTGCCCTGGAATTGGATGCCAAGTGTATTTCATTGGTTTTGCACTGCAACATAATGACAACAAAGCTGAATCTAATCTAATTTACCAAAACCAAATAGTACAAATATTTTGCCACTCTATAAAGTTTAAAAATATTTCAGAAAAGAATAAAGGATGAGCTTGTGCATAGATGCTATATCAAATTACTTATGTTTATCTAAACTGATGGAATTAGCTCGATTTAGTTTATATTAAACATGATTTCTAAATAAAGGAATAGTTCACCCAAAAAATAAAATTCTGTCATCATTTACTCATTTCATCATTCCAAACCCGTACGACTAAATGCAGAACACAGAAGAAAATATTTTGAAGAAGTTTAGGTTTTCATTGACTTCCATTGTATGGACAAAATATATACATCTTTTCACGTTAAATGATGACAGAATGAAAATTTTTGGGAGGTCTATCAATCCCTTTAATTTTTCTGATTGTTTTTTTTTTTTTTTTAAATACATCCCAGGTTCTTTTTTTAGATTACCAAAGAAATTTTTTTACAGTGAGTAAATATAGATTTCATAATCTTTTACTGACAGTTAAAGATGAGCACTAAATGGAACAACAGATGAACGGCCACTTTTCATTATCAACATGTTATGTACCATGCATTTGATATAGCTCAGCTATTCCACATCTGATAATTAAGAGGTTGCTTGGTTGATAAAATGGGATACAACTAGAATTAATTATCTAAATAATTAAGGAGCCCATTGTACAAATATTACACATTAGCAATTAGCCTATTTTATCCCAATGGATGCTGGTCTCCATAATGGAAAGATGTAGAGTGGTGGAACACAGTTGCTAAATCCAGAGCTTATATGCATGACATGTGGGAGCTCATTTTGATAGATGTTAATGGCATATAATTATAGAACAGTGCTATTAAGCGATGTGATTTTACAAGAGGCCTGGTGCCCCTGGCGCTATGGCCTGATTGCTAAGAGTGTTTGGCTAATGAATGGAAATGCATGTCTGTTTGCAATGATGGGAATTATCAAACCATGAGAGAGGGAGGGAGAGCGAGAGAGAAATGGTATCTAA
Organism: Pimephales promelas; assembly: GCF_988280905.1. Taxonomy (NCBI): domain Eukaryota; kingdom Metazoa; phylum Chordata; class Actinopteri; order Cypriniformes; family Leuciscidae; genus Pimephales; species Pimephales promelas. Next base: position 20,023,090 of record NC_142776.1, on the reverse strand, counting down.
ACTCAACCACTTAAAATGACTTTCACACACACAGAACCCACTTAACTGCACTCATATGTCACACGCAGACACCAAGAAACAGGCAAGTCCTTAAACAGCGTTGTTAAACATCAACCTTATTGAAGTAGACAATAAATCAGATAAAAATCTGCAACATCCATTTATGTAACAATTTTTTCTAATAATGTCTCATAAATCTTTCTGCATTCATCTCAAAATAATGTATTTAAAAAATAACAGTGTATTTAATACTTGATTTTCATATTTAAATATTCTATTTTGACATTGCTTGAACATTGCCTAATGTTTCTTTTTTTTTTTTTTTTTGATAAGGCCTCTCAATTATCAAGATGATCAAAACTTTGCTGAAAAAACTGTTGTACACAATCTACTAGCTGCTGTTTAATACCTTTTTAGCCTTTTAATATCATTCTAAAAGTATCCACCTTCAGGTCGTGGTGTTTTTTTTTTCTGTGAAATTGATTTAAGTAAGAATAACTTTTTCTATTGTTAAGAATAACTTTTTATATTGTTAATATTTCAAGATAAACACTTGCTGGACTGAAGCAAGTTAGGCTTACTTGACTATCATGTTTTAAAATGTGTGTATGAAATATGATACATAGGCTTTTGAAGAACGTTTATATCATTATATTGCATAGCACTACAGAGATTTAAACAATAAAACTAAGCAACTAAGTATCTTACTATGACTAAGTAGTCTGCTGTTAAAGATCACATTGATAGACATTACAATCTATCAGAATTGCATTTTACTTTTTGCCCATATAAATAACATCTGCACCACATTCTTTCTTTTTTTTCTTCTTCAGTGCAAGATCTATTATCCCTAAATTATATGATCCATAAAAGCCTGATGTAATCATTTATGATCCTCGACAAAAACACATTTGCAAACTATTTTTTTTTAAATATACTTTGTTTAAACCTGCACTGCATGCGAACGGTATAAATGCAGCTAGTTTTTAGTATTTTAAAGACCCTCTGCACACCATAATGATATCAATTTTCTCTTGTCATTTACTCCACAACTCTGAGGGTTATTTCACATGGATTAGATTACATATTTGGAAAGCGTATTATTTTTTCATGCAAAATCATTTCCATTAACTGCAATAGACTGAAACCAGATGGCAGACTTTCAAAAAAAAAAAAAAAAAAAAAAAATGGAAAACATATTTATGTGGGTATATGAGGCAAGTAATTGCGGTGGTTTTGACATGAGCCCTGTGCGGCGCAGTAATAGATGACATTGTCCTTGATCTGGGGTATCTCAATAGCAACTTTCTTTCTCTCTCTTTCTCGTGGGGAAAGCTCTCTGAGTAATGACGGGTCGTGGTTCTGGTGCGGGGCGGGTCTTACGCGGTCGTTCCGATTCCTCATACGCCCTTGTACACACCACTGTGGGCCTCATCTTACCAGGAATGCCCTCTGCCTAATGAGGGTCAAAGGTCAGCAAGTGGTGTGCCTTGAGGGGGCAGGATCTCCCAGGCACACTCAGTCACTGACTCTGGCCCTATATTTAAATCAAGCCTCGGGCTCCCTGCTTCCACTCTCAGGCCATTCTCTTAACTAGTTCCCGCTCGCTAATTAGTTTTTGTGCCATGTTATTTGTCTCTCTGAGCTTGCACAGAGGAAGAGGGCAGTGTTAAAGATTGCTGGCCTGAAAAGCTTCTTCTCTGCCTTGTCACGGACAATAAGTCCAACTACATTGTTATGAGCCAGACCGTATTTGAAGTATATATTAGCCAGGAAGAGAAAATGAATTATGAGCGTTTTGTTTCCTTCGGCTGGTTATTGGCCACTGCAGTTGCACTGTAACCGCTCTTCCTGAAATTAGATAAGGACCTGGAATTTGCCTTTGTTCTCTTTTCTTTCTCTTTTTTACCTAAGCTGCTTTTAAGAGTAGTATCGTTCCCAGCCGCCAAGCGTAAAGCAATCACGAGTCAAACGGTTATTGGATTACATTTTCTGGCTTCATAAAATGTGGTTAAGAGGCACTTTAGGCGTATATGCCTGACCTTCTTTCAGGGAGATGGCAATCAGACAAGAAGTGACAGGTCGATCGCTGATTTCAGCTCCACTGTCAGGGGCACACTGTCTCGCCACGTCTCCTCTTTCCTTTCCTTCTCTCCTCTCCTTCCATTTAAAAGAAGCGTGAGTCATTGTGTGTACAGTGTGTTGTTTGTGTACAGTGTGTGTGTTTTAAGAACAGGTTCTACAAATCTTGGTCAGAAAAAAAGGCTTGTGCAGCAGGATAATTGATTTTTTTTTTTTTAAATGAGTAAAAATATCATCAAAATAGAATGCGGTATTCATCAAACACAGTGCATCCGTCTACCATATCAGAAGCATTGTCTATACAGACCACATTTAAAATCTGAGAGTTAAAATCTATTTTAAACTAGTAAGCAGATTTTTTTTTTTCTTTTTTTTTTAGGATTTTATTATGATGTGAAATGAAAAAGAAAGGTTTATTTGTCTGTACCATTTTTAGGTCATTATTCAATTAAGCAAATGTGTGGAATTTACCTAATAAACTCATTTGTTTAGATAGTCAGATGCTCTTGCTTTCAACAAAGCAGATTATTATTATTTTTTGTTTTTTTATCATTCTCATAACATGATAGATAACATCATTATCAGCTTTTGCATAAATGCGTATAGAGTTCATTGAGCTTGAGTGCATGCTGTCATAAGCTAAAGGAAAACCAAAATAAAATGATAAAATTCATGAAATTCATTATGCTGATGATAATAAATAAGTTAATGTTTACAAATAAATTACATTTCAATATAATGTACAATTGAAGAGTTCAGATGCAAAAGCCTCTAAGTGCCATTTGAAATTTTCTTCTAGAATGATAATTTTTTATCAAGCTTGTATATTTAAGTTCAGTAATTTCACTTAAATGGCAATTCATTGGTAATCTTCATTGTCATTTAAGTGAAATTACTGAACTTAAATATACAAGCTTGATAAAAATGATCATTTTAGAAGAAAATTTCAAATGGCATTTAGAGGCTTTTGCATCTGAACTCTTCAATTATATTTAAAATGTTAACATTTTAAAAGTGCTGCAAGGGAACTGCTAATTATTTGGTATAGAAGAAATATATATATATTTCAATTAAAGACATCGAATCTGTCACATAAAATGCAATTTATCTCATTCATGGACATCTATTTATTCTTAATAAACTTATTAAAACGTACATGCTCTTTTAGATGTATAGGAAAATAGAGAACTAAAACAAGACACGATCAGACTTCCAAAGTGGAATAAGTGAACTGTAAAATATAGACAAATCCTTCAGCAGCCTTTGTCACATTTGAAAAATGCGTCTTTTGATCACTATAATCTTACTGTGGATTTGGACTCTCTATTTTGGAATACTTTAGGCATGACGGCAGGGGAAATCTGCTGGTTTCAATTTCGTTCTGGAAAACAATAAGCTTGGCTTCTGTGTGTTTGTATGCGTGTATGTGTTTTCATGTGTATGTGCATATGTCTGTGGGCGTCTTGGTACAGTGTGCTGTTTTGGAAAAGTGTGGTGGGGTCTGTGGTGGATTCAGAGATCCAGTGTTTACGGAAAGGCTGCTGAATAAACAGGGTTTAGTGGGACTTTCAGTGCATCATGCATGAAAAGACAAAAAACAGCATTAACTGTCATTAACTGTTGGGGCAAGTGATCACACTGCTGGCAAATCGTAGTTATAGTCTAAACAGCACAAAACAGAAACAGGCACAGTCAAAATGAGTTTTGCTGTTGAGTTGCTTTTGCCGGTGCGCTTTCATGCTGGGAGGTCCGGCTAATTACGACAATTGCTTTGAAATACAGTTAGATTTGTTAGTTCTTATTTGATTTTTTTGAAAGGTTTGGCTTGCCTCAGAAATCATAAAGAGGTGACTGAAAATGTTATTCCAAAACCTATATGATTTTTTTTTTTTTTTATGATGTTGGGAGAGGAGTGTCCAGCAAAGTTTAGCTTTAAACTCAACTAAACAAACATAAACATAATCAAGGTCTCATAGTAGAAACTTCCAGGCAGGTGTGTTGAGGCAAGCTGAAGCTAAACTCTACAGGACAGTGGCACTCCAGGACCGACTTTGGACAACACTGTGTTAGGAGATGTTAAGCAGACCATTCTCACTTCTGTTTTTTATAGAATGAAAGTGGATGTCCACCAGGAAATGTTGCGCTATGTTCCAAATTGCATTCATTGGCAGAGTAACAGACCGAATTTTATTTATATATATATATATATATATATATATATATATATATATATATATATACAGTATATATACAGTATATATACATATATATATATATATATATATATATATATTATTGTCATTATTTTATTTTTTTTGCAGTTTAAATATCTGCAAATATAATATATTAAATATCAATTCTTTTCTGTCAGTATTTCATCACACTATCATTAATTAAAATGCTATTAAACCATTCAAGTGTGATAAAAGGCAAAAAAAAGAACTAAAATGTACTGGGTGTGTACTGTTCTCTTTAATGATTGAGCGGTCAAAAACAAAAAAAAATATGTCAAAATTCAGGTTCTGTTGAGTATCCTCGTAAGCAGAGTATTAAATGTGTTAAAAAGTGTAAAATTAATGTAAACAGTTGTGAGAAAATGTCAGATCTACTTCATGTGTGTCAGGTCTTACAGTGACAGCAGCCTAATAAACCTGGTGCTGTGTGTGTCATTTAATGTTAATCAAAGAACAATAGACAAAGAGGAAAATGACTCACAAATCTTGATTGAATAACTTCTGTAGCTTTAATAAGAAATAATCTATATTAGATTTATATGCAGAGACTCAATTAAATTCAATTTATGTATATTAATGCAGAATCTATGTTAGACCTACCTGAGACATCAGTACCAGTACTGTCATCAGTGATACTGGCCTTAATTCACAATGCTTAGTAAAAAAAATATCATTACATAATTAAATAAATTAAATAAATATTGAAAATATATTCTATTTATGTTGTAATTCAATGTAAACGCATTTCAATATTCAAATATTAATTGCAGAAAAACCTGGGATAAATTAGTTAATTTTTTAATTGATTGACAGCACTAATTTATATAATAAAATCAAATTGTATTCATTAAAAGAAAGTCAATTCACCCTTCGCAAGGTGTTTGATAGACAAGACAGGCGATCTGACCAATCATAATCCACCAAAAGTCAGGAGAGTTGAAGTATAAACATCAGTGGACTTGAACTTGAAAAACAGAATGTATTGACGACTGTCTGCGGTTGAAACAGCATTCCATGTTTATTTGATATCCAGAAGGAAGAGATGATCGGTTCTCAAGCAGCTTTAACTGAGATTAATCTATCACAACACATTAAAGGTATTTAACGCCACAAAGCTGTATTTATTGTTTAAATGTCTTAAAGAAAGAGCAAAATTTGAAAGCTGAGACTTTGTTTTATATCAAAAGTAACCTGTACTCTCCTATCTGTTGGCGCGTTGTCAGTGTTCTCTCTGCTCCGCAATGTATTTTTCACTGTCTGAGAACATGATACGTGATGTCAGAGCGCCATAACTTGTTGGGACATAGTAACAGTAACTAAAGCGGGTGGATCTTTGCGAACAGTCAACAGGGTCCAATGTTATTCTGGACCAATCTGACACTCTGACACACATAATTGGAATGACATGAGGGTGAGTAAATGGCACCATTTTTGGGTGGACCATCCCTTTAATGGTTGATAACATAATATTTCCTTTCCTCTGCTCTAAAATCCATTTGTGCTTGCACAAAGCATGATTTAATTAAAAAGAACTAACTAGAGGAAGTATCGGCTGTTATTAATCATTCCAGTAGGCTATTGATATCTGGAGTGCAGCGATGATGTATGACGAGCCGTGTGTATTTATCACTTTGCCCACTCAAACTGTGCCTGCCCTGGGAGGCTGGGGTTAGGAAGGCCCCCTACCACCTCCACCTCCAGGACTTAATGTAGCGCAGAGCCAGAGGAGGGCACATGCATGGTTCGCGGGCTACAAGACAAAAGACATCCAGCTACACCCCAACAAAAGACAGAACGCTCCTTCAACCAGCCCATCTGAAGTTTTAATTAACAAGAAAAATTGTTAGGATACAACACAACAACTATGTCTCTGCATAGTTGCATGGCCTCCAATAGGTAGGGAATGGAGAACAGCCTGGGTGGTTAAGAATTTACAAAAGGGCTGATGTTTATTGATTTAAACACATCTAGGCAGGCACATGCTTTTTGTTAGCTACAGTCTGAGGCTTTTTGTTGAGATCAAGGCTTATTTATACTTCTGCGTCGGAGCTATGCAGTATCCTCAACACTACAGGCTACGCGTTGGTTTTCATGGATACGTCTGCGTCCTTGTCCGTGTTGATGTGCAATTACACATGCAGAGGGAGCATGTGAAACCTGAGGTAGGGTTTCTAGTAGACCAATCACAGCGCTTGCGTCCGCGTAGAATTGACACATTGTTACATTTTGGAGAGGTGCACATCAGGGTAAGCCGAAGGGTATGCGTGCTACACACAGACGTGGATACGGTGTAAGTTCGACGCAGAAGTATAAATTGGGCTTCAATCCCAGAATGACAACTTGAAAGGGTTACCAGCCAGAGTTTTGTAGTCTACGGATGAATAAAATTCTGATTGTACCTTTTTGATCCAGGTGAGCAAGCAGCTGTGGTGAGCCACGAGATTCTTACAATCACAGAAAGTTCTCAGTGGATCCTCACCTACCAGGCCCACATCTCGGCAAATGAAGCACTCGGACTCATCTGTCAAAAGAAGAATGATAGTTTTAACCCTGAGAATAAGAACAGAGTTGCTCTAGCAGGAAGAGTCAAAAAAGATTTAGATTAGACAAATTAATAATGCACTGTCATGCACTCTGTGTTTTCTCCAATTAAAACATTTTACACCTTAAGAAGTAAATAATAATTGTTTTGTTTTATACTGTATTAAGTATTATTGGTAGCAAAGTCAAAGCGGTAATCATTTTAATAATCTTTAGAAATGCTGAAGTAAATTAACGACGCATACTTTTGTTTTTGTTTTGTTTGCCATTGTTTGTATTGAGACAAAGTTTAACTGTGCAAAGTATTTCAGAAATAAATACTTTTATTTTAAACTCAACTATACCGAAATGGTCTTTTGACTTTGATAATAAGATACTTTTTTGTAAAAGGACTTGACATACTGTATAACAAACAGTCATATGTCCATATGATTTTCATCCATTTTTACATTAAAGATTTAATGTCTACCTGCTTGAATTGCATGTCCCCTGCTGTGTTTCACTTCACCACAAAACGTCATGTTAAAGGGATAGGCCTAGTCCACCCCCCCCACCCCCCCAAAAAAAAAAGAACAAAAAAACGGTCATCATTTATCCTCATGTTGTTCCATGATTCATCCACACCACTAGGTGTCAGTATAAGTGTGTAACATCCGTCATATTGGCCAGCACAACATAAAAAAAATCCAGAATGCACCTTGACACTTGAAAAATGTGACATGAGAACCTAGTGCTTAATGGCGTGCTGCAAAACAATTTATAGCTCGAGTGTATGCCCATTACTGAATTTCTGTGGGCGTAATAACAAATTTACATAACATTAGGCATGCACAAGATAATTATTTGATGATGACAAGAGAGAAATCAAGGTGTTTGTCTTTAATGCCTCACCTAATGCTAACTGCTTATTTACTTGTCACTTTGACATTTTGTCACACTAACAGTGATTGACAGAATTAGTTTTTGTCAAGTCATTAATGCGCTCATACTCTCAAAGTGCTGCCGCAGGTACAATCTGAACAGAAAATTACTCACAACTTCCATAAACAGCGAACAAAACGGGGAGAAAACAAGCAATCACGTCAAGCTATGGTTAGCCCATAATCAAGACTTAATCAACCATTAGCACCTGAGTGCTTGCAGGGAAAATAATTATCTCAGCTTAATTTGTTGTGCAAATGATTGATTAATAAATAAATAATCTAATTAATTAATTAATTACGAACCATAGGAAGAATAACCCTCGGTACTTCTAAAGAAATAATCTATTCCAGACTGCCCAAGAGCCATTATCTGAAGGCTAAACCCAGTTATCATTATGCTTAATGTCACTAAATATATATATATATATATATATGCATCTTATAATGTTGTCCTCCATTTTTCTTATTTGCTTTGTCAGCAAGGGTGTCTGTGGGTGAAGAGAAAAGTTCCTCCAGTATCTGCCGTGGAGGAGTGTGTGTCTGGATGTCTGCTTTTTGTCACACTAGCAGACACTTTTTCATCCAGTCCCCAGACTGCTTGGCTGCCCAGTGTTCGCCGGCATATACATCAAAGTTCTGCAAGACGCTGGATGTTAACGTCCAAGAAAAATGCAATTAGAAGATATGCCTATAAGATCCAGCCATGCTATCAAGCATAATGCAAGGGTAGTTGTACAGAAACCAAATGTTTCGATATAAAAACAACATTATTTCATTCGTTTAAATGCATTCCCCAGCCATCTGTCAAATAGGATTTTAATAGGGAAACGAGACATCCCATGGCATTCAGAGTCATTCATGAAGGGGAAAGTCATCCTGCCTCTTTTATCAGCATATCAGTAATAGCCTTGTCTTTACAGGGCTTGTACAGGACAGGAGAACATATGGTTGTAATCATCCACCATTTGAAGCCGAATCTATGAGGAGGAGGAAAGTCAGATTACTGAGACTTTAATCTTGGGTGAAGACACTGGAAATTAAAGAGGAAGCTTGTTAAATTGGGAAGTCAAAGCTATCTGTGACTCCACAGTGGACAATCCAACGTACACCGTACTACATAGACTCAAAAGTCCCTTGAACAAAAACAAGTTATTTGAAATGTTGGAAACGAATCGGTTACCCAACGCAACCTCGGTTCTCTCTAGATGATGGAACAAGTATTGTGTAAGTTTAGCTTACGCTATGGGAAAGATTCATCTTCCTGAGATATTGAAGCCAAAAATCATCCTTAATTTTGTATTCATTGTCAATGCAGTGCAGCAGCCAGCAGACCTAGAGCAGGCTGTCTAGCGTGCTCATTGGCTGACCTGCGGCAACTGCAGCAGCCTACCAGAGAGACCAACGTGACGACACGTCCAATGAAGGGTGCTCGTGTCCTCAACGCATCCTAGCCCGCCAAAATGGATGTGGCTAAGCAGGGCTCGGAGGCTGAATCTCTGGTTTTCATCGACTGAAGCGAAATAGCGCTCGTGGTGCGAGCGCGGCAGGTTACGCAATACCCGTTACCTCATCTAGAAAGAACCGAGGTTACGTTAGGTAACCGATTCATTTAGGAGAGGTTGTCTTGTATTGCGTAAGTTTAGCTTACGCTATGGGAACCCTTTGTCAACGCCGTGCATGCCAGCATCCACTTCATGAGTCCCAGAGAAGCTCAGGATACCAGATAAGCGGGAATAAGCAAATACATACGCATTCATAGGGAATACAGAGCGGTGATGCCGGTCAATGCATAGCTAACAACCTGCTGATTTTCATTCACAGACGACTCGACACACAAGCAATCAGAAGATCCATCATTGTTGCGGTCACGTCCCCTTTGTTTCTTTGTATATGATTGGCTGAAGCCTTTTCTTTCGCCTCAAAAGTAAAAAAAAAAAATCGACATAGAAGCGAAATAACAACGCATTCTCACCCCAAGGCGTCACCTTTGACCATGCTTCAATATTTGACGTTTTAGGCGCCCTTTAGCGTCACTTACATGAGGCGATCCTACGGGGTCATCTAACTGACGCTAAAGGAAAGCGTCAGTTAGAGGACGCGGTTAGGTTTAGGTGTGGGGTGGGGGTAGGGTACACGCGATCCTAGGGCGTCATCTAACTGACGCTAAAGGGCGCCTAAAGCGTCAGATATTGAAGCATGTCCAAATGCTACCCAAGTGTGTCAGTTAAGTGACGCCTTGGGGGTGAGAATGGGCTGGAAATAAATAAAAGTCGTTTTTTCGCCGCAGCACATTCGCGTTCAGTGTGGAAGGACTCATTATACTAAGCAGCTGATCAAAAATTAAAACTATCGCGCAAGTTATTTGTGCGTCAAAATCGCGTAGAGTGTGAAAGGACCTTAAGGATGCTGGATTACTTCCGCCGATCGTAGAGTCCAATGCTATACCGAGAATGTATATTGGTTTTTATACTCTATGGCTATACTAAAGAAATGTTAGTCTTCAAAACAGATTTGTTTATGCTTCTTTGTTTATTATATTAAATAAACATAACTATATATAAAATTACATCTAAACATATTAAAGTTTCGTTTCAAAGACGGGAGAACAGTACATTTTGAAGGCTCTGCCATAATCCCGTTTTCCTTGGTTTTCCTCCTCTTTAAATCTCCCCAACCGGAAACTGAAGAGCAGCCTTGCGTCAAATGCGTGCATATATCCTATTCTATCCACAAGTTTCCTACGCCCCCATGAGTCTTTGCATCAACAGTGGGAGAGTCTTCCGGTTCAAAGTAAATAAGTGAGACGTGACACTCATTCATTCATTTGACTATCGATTAATCATTAATATTTATACTTAAATGTATTACTTATTTTGTTTAACGTTTTATCAATTAAAAATGCAATGAAAATACAGCGTGTTTTTTCCACGATGAGTTCTTTATTACAAGAAGATCAACTTGGCAGTTAAACTGGACGTTCGATTGTGATTAAACTTAAAGATAGGCGGTGCTATGGACTGCAGCTGCGAGCCAGCACGAGAGACACTTGTTTGCTCCTAAATAATAATAAAAAAGAATCATGTTAAATAAAACCGAAATAATCGCGATACTCAGATCCAAGAACCTGTGTCAGAATCAGAATCACGACACACCTCTTCCAACTCCTGATATCCCTCCCGTCGAGACCTACCAGATCTATCTTTACTATTTGTATTATTTGAAGTTAACAGTATAAAATTCGTAGACCTACACCACAAAACTAGTTAATACTAATTATTTAAAATTGGTTGATTCCAGGAGGACGTGACATTTGCAGTCAAAACCTGAAAGAAAATGCATTTAGGCTATTGAAACCATGCAACTTGACACAGCGAACAAACAAATGTTACAGTATGAATTACTGACTGTGAAAAACATGAACTACTGTAATTAGTATTTATCAGTGACCCACGGTTACCCGCAGTTACGGGTCATCCAAAAATGTTTTTAATGATATTCGGGTCGCGGTCGGTCGGGTCGTTTGAAAAAAGATGCCAATTAAACATTTGTATTAGTACTAGACACAATTTTTGATGAAATATACAGCCCTACACATTATTGGCTGAATAACTGGCACGAAGATAACACACAAGCTCAGTCTAAACAGTTCTCGGTTCTATACTAGTGATTCGAGAACCGCTGTCCCTGTGCGTTCGGTAGTACGCAGTATCTATGCGCAGTATCAGCTGCTCGTGCTCATCACTTCTCTCAACAGTGGCACCAACATGTCTCGGTTCAGTGAACTGTTGGAGTTACTGGAGTAAAATAGAATTCAGGATATTGATTTATTTCGATTCGGAGGCGACTGTCAGGCATGTCTGAAAGTAAGTAACTAACTTGTGGATCAGCACTGACGCAAGACGCGAACTGTTTCGAACGATTCAATTCGATTTAGTGTAGGTTCGACCGGTTCACTAAAAAGAACCGGTTCAAAAGAACGATTCGTTCATGAACTGGCCATGTCTATGATCACTACAGTCTGCAGAGATGGAGGCGGCAAGAGAAAAGGTTAAGACTGGGGAGTGGAAGCTCCGCAAATACACAAATAGAAAGAGTAAAAGTGTGGGAGACATTTGCTGAAATAATGAAATATGATGAAGTCCTGGCTTTGCCTTTCTTATGTGTAGGCCAGGCCTACGTCTTCTTGCGATGCTGTGTTGTTACACGTCTATGGCCCAATAACGCTCCGATGAGCATTTACTACTTTTAAAAAATGCGGTCAGGAAGCGGGTCGGGTACAATATTTTTTTACTTTTTTTTGCGGCCCAAGTTGCGGGCGGGTAGTTGAAAACGTCGGTCGGTTGTGGTTTGTTTATACATTGACCCGCGCATCACTGGTATTTATGCCTTCTTTATTCGTCACTTAGACCTTCACCGGAAATACGCCACGCATAGAGCATATTAGTTCAACGAACGATTCGTTCAGGAACGACACATAGACTAGGCCTAATTTACCTATAAGTATAACATCTATGTATAAGTAATGTAATGTAACATCTTACGGCATACAAAGTATTCAGAGAATAAAAACATTTACCGTCACAGTGCTGTTTTTGCACATTGCTAATGCTTTGGCTGCATGTCTAGGCATGTAGCCTAAATAGCTGCGTGACTGTTTACCTGCCGTTTGGCTTCCATACAGCTCATAAACAGACGTGACAATGAAGGAGTAAGTGACTGACTGTTGTTTAGCATAACGCTAACTTCTACATTTCTGATAAACACCTAAACTTCTCTACTCACATTTTTACCTCATGCACTGTCCTAATGTCTCTTATTCCATTTGTTTCGTGGGCAAGTCTGACTGTGACCGTGTGAGTCTGTGTAATGAATCTGTTCGATTCGAAACTGTCCTATGAAAAGCCTAGCTCATTCTAATGAATCAGTCCAAACAGTTCATGAAGAGATTCGAATCCCTACAGGTCATATTTTAACAGCTAAATGCTGCTTTTCATTGATCTATTTAAAAAAAAAAATGTTTAAAGAAATTAGGCATACATTTTATAGGCCTAGTTTTTAAAGTTGTGTTTAATTATTTATTTATTTATTTTATTTTATTATATTTTTTTTATGTGCAATCATGCGGTGCATCTCAAAATGCATAGCCTATACCTTTTATGCAATTTTGTATTAGTGTGAGTAGTTTGTTCACACTGAAAAATCAAAAGAGAAACTTCAAGTGCTCGATTGATGTATTTAATTAACCAAATAAAAAAAAAAAGTGTGGAGTGTTGGACACTTCATAAACTCAAATGTCACAGCTTTAATTATGTACTGGAGAGGCACACGGCTGCTGGATGACAAAATAACACACATAGTACACACATAGTGCACATAGTACACCATTTGGGACACAATTAAAATAAAATTCTTATGTTTTTTTATTATTATTATTATTATTTTGTTTATGGAATATTGCAGTTTTTACTATTTAAATGATTTATCTGCCCACATCATTCTTTTTTTTAATTCTTGTGCACTCGTAATCTTTAATAAAAGTAACGTCCCCTCCCTTTTGCAGTGACATGTCTTCTCTCCTCTTCTCTACTGATGACATGTTTACTGACCCAGGGGCGGGACAACCAGTCACTCACAAGAGATAGCAGTAATAGCAAACCACAATGATCCAATGATCCAATCAATTGCAGATAATTTTTTTTTTTCTGTTTGAGAAGCTGTTTCATTCAGATATACGTCACAATTGACCGTTCGCGAAGACCCGCCCCCTTTAGTTACTGTTGCTATGGCTGACAAGTCACGCTGCTCTCACGCCACACCATGTTCTCATGCGGGGGAAAAATACATTGCGTAGCAGAGAGGACACTGACAATGTGTTGACAGACCAGGTTACTTTTGTTATGAAACAAAGTCTTAATTTTCAAATTTGGTCATTTTTTAAAGAAATTTAAATAATAAATACCATTGTGTGGCTCTTTAATATGTGTGACAGATCGCTGTAGTGTAGAGCCTCAGTTAAAGCTGCTCAACCGATCATCTCTTCCATCTAGTTAATTTAAAGAATCAAATAGACATGAATGAACATAAGAAGGAATGCTGTTTTAACTGCGGAAAGACGTCAGTACACCCTGTTTTTTAAGTTCAAATCCTCAAAGGTTAATCTACTAAGTCTCCTGACTGCTTTGTCAGACAAAAATGGCGAATTCAGCGGATGGCGGATGACTGTATGATTGGTCAGATCACCTGTCAATCAAAAAGACTATCGCATATAGAGCATCACAGTCCCGCACACAGCCGGTGCCAGAAGTAAAAATTCAATACAATTTCTCCATTGACAGTTGGGATATAAGCCATAAAAACGTAACCATACATGGTAGACTTAAAACCAGCTGCGGCTGTACTAAGTGATTGTATATGCTCATATAAACGCCAAACGTTCATGGGGCACTAACCTTGTTTTAAGATAAATGCCTTTTATTCGTGATGTATTGGATAAGTACTTCATTACCCACAATCCTGAACAATCCCACAGTGATGCAGCTGATTGGTGGAAGTCGTGTCACGTGTCTAAAACCCTGCGAAGGTACGTGAAGAAGACTGAAGATCCTGTAATGACGTAGGGCTAAGTTCATTGGTCGCACCTCTGAGATGCCCCCGCGCCATTGGATGTGCAGTTGCCACAGCTTAGCCAATGAGCAAGACAGATGCTCACTGTTTTAGCATGTGGAGCTGCAAATGCGTTTGCTTCAGTAAATCGAGGAAAAGGAGTTTCCCTGCACATTTACTATATAAATTTCACTGGAGGAAAAAGTTCACTTGGCCGTCGTCAGATTTGGAAGTCACTCGGCTCTTTCACGGTGCCTTTCAGACGACTTCAATGAGGCACGGTGGTTTATGGGAGGAGTAGTTCCTTTGCTCGGAAATGAAAATATGTACACAGGCTTGTCCCCTTGACTTTTTTGGGGATTTTCTCTTCGTTTACTCGAAATGATATGTTATATGCTTATAAGTTCAGCTGTAGCTGATTATCCTCAGACATGCTCTAACACTCTTTAGATATGGATTTTACAAAATGTCAATGGGAGAAATGAATGGGAAATTTACTTCCCAACGCTCTCTCGGGCTGTGGGCGGGACTGTGATGCTCTATTCCATTTCATGCTGACTTTAACAGTTGAAAAGTAAGTTCAAATGGTGATTTGGTATTCAGCTTTTGCCCCTTTAGCTTCATCATGTAGTCTTTTCTTAGCAACTTGTAGTGTAATGAATTTCACTTGCCAACAATGGCACTTGTATTTAAGGTCGCGTGTACCCACAGATTGTACTGTGTTTTTCATCAAAAACGGTTGTCCTTTTCTCAATTGACACAGTGTTGTTGGCCGAGCAGGAAAGATTAAGTCATGTCAAAAAAAAGTTAATGTTCCACCTTGACAGTGTGAGTCAGTAAGTGTGTGTGAGTTTGTGTGTGTAGGCGTGTGCTCACATTGCAGCAAAAGAGAGGAAGTGTGTGCCACTCAAGCTGTGCAGTAATGAGAAGACTAACACACACGTCTCATCCCATGACTGAGAAATGACCCTTCCCTCCCTCTCTCTTCCTCTTTCTCTCTCATCAGATCCTCCCTCGCTCAGTGAGGTGTTTATTTAATGCCACTGTGACTGAAGCTTTTCTTAATTATGTTAAATACTGTCAGCCTTGATCAGACTCTACACTTAGCAATCACAGGTCCTCCCCTTACCCCCATCAGAGAAGGGCCGCGCACACACACGCTAATGAATACAGACACAGAAGTGCTAATGAAGGCACTCGTATGTTAATTGTGGAGACACACAAGCGCTGACAGATTCACTTAGTCTAACTAACCCAAAAGCATTATGAACGAGTAACAAAATAAACATTTTAAAAATAAATTCTATTACACTATAAAAAAGAGATAAGAAAATAAATACGGTCATGGTAAAGGACAGTGGATGACCTTTTATACTGGACAGTATGGGGGGAAAAATACGAGACTTAAAGAAGACCTGTTGTGCTTTTTTTTTCAACTTTCTTTAGTGCATACTGTTGTTTGAACGTGAAAAAGGTCTACAGTTACAAAACAAAATGTCCACTCCAAAGGGATTTATTCTCTACTGTATATCTAAAGTAAGCGCAGTTTCTGAACTCACTGAAACGCACGCCTTCTGAAATTTTCTTGTGGGAATGTACAATATTCCTCATTAAGTTATCTCCTGGGAATGTACAATATTCCAATATTCTCAAAATAAAGGGGGTTAATGATTTATCCCGGTCACCGTGATTATGCCAAGTAAGACATGTTCCTGGATTAACATATTTTGTTGATCTTTGAACAAAATTTTGTTCTAACCCTATCCTTACCCCCTTTGAGGTCGACCAAGAAAAAAGTGATGGAAAAAAAAAGGTTTGCATTTTTTATCTTCTTATGTTGCTAGTAACCACACTCAATGCATTTTCTTTCAACACATCCCATAATTTTTAAAATATCGGCCTCTACCAAATGGTTGAGATGTCACTTAATGGTAATAAATGGGACCAGAATTGTGTGGAAATAAAACAAAAATAACAACCTTATTCAACTTTGAGATTTCCATGACGCATGCGTGAGAAGTAAACTGAAGTAGTAGAAGAAGAACACAGTTCTCGAAATCTCTTGAACTCTCGTCTCAGGCCCAGCAGGAAGAAAAGGAATAGTCGAATAAAGTCATTATTTTTGTTTTATTTCTGCACTAAAAGTATTCTTGTCGCTTGATAAATTTATAGTTGAGCCAGTGTAGTCACATGGAATATTTAAATATTTTCTTCAATGACTTTCTGGGCCGTCAAGTTTCAATCCCTTAGGAGTCTGTAGCAGTGATCCAGCTCACAAATTTAATCAAAATAGGCTATCTTCATTTGTGTTTCAAAGATGAACAAAAGTCTTACGGGGTTGGTACAGCATGGGGGTGATGACTTAATTTTCATTTTTGGGTGAACTATCCCTTTAAGTTAGGTACTCCTCTCAATAAAATATAGTGACTCAAAATGTGCTCAACCGTTTGGTTGAGAAGTCAGTTAAAGGGTTAATTCCTACTCATAACTCATCTATAAAATCAGAGGGAAATGATAGGTGGAAACCACTGATGTGTAAGCGCCTAAACCTGCACTTTTAAGCCTAACTCTGACCCAAAATCTGATTGGAATGTTGTTCCAGGATCATAAAAGTTGTTGACCCTGGAACATGTTGTACTTGGTGAAATCACATTCAGCACCACAACACACTGATCCAGAGGGTGCTTCATAGAGACAGGAACAGAACCCCCAAAACATATTATATAGACCCCCAACACATATTAGCCAATCAGCTATGTTAAGAAAGTTCAATAGATTCATCCCACCTTCTTCTGTCAGCCTTGGCTTCACATAAATAAAAATGTAAATGCCGAAAAAAATAATCAATTCAAGACTTATCTTATCCAAAACAGTTTCTTCCAAAATATTATAATATTCCCAACTCTGACAGACATATGGAATGATAAAATCACAAAATTCACCCTGGCACCATGTGTACACAGCTATCTGTTGCAAACCTGACTTTTTAATCAACAAATTACAGATAAAAGAAAATAAATGGAAAGTAAAAGGTATAGCTCACTTTGAAATTGAAAAAAAAAAGGTCTTTGAGCTAAAAGTTCACCGTCTCTGCTAGAATACATTCATTTATAATAAAAATATTGGTTCGGTAGTAAACCTCAACAAACTAGCAAAGTCCCCCTGTTGTGGAAATCAAGTTTTAATGTTGTTTAAGTCTATGTGTTTTTTTTTTTTTTTTATTTGCTTTAGGACAAAGCATGTGCAAATTCATGTGAACACCATTGCTGAGTATTTTCTCCTTAAAACTGCATTCAACCAAAGACAGTCTCAATAATGCAATTTGAAATTGCTCGTGTTTCTGACGTCACAAGCTACCTTATAACAAATCACGTCAATGTGCCGGAGGGCTTTAGCTAAAGTCCTTTTAAGCAAGTCATGCCACTCGGCCGCCATCTTGGCAACGCCTCCGGGCAGCTATTTCGGACTAACAAGACCAGGCTCCTATCTAAAATCGCTGTAAAAGTTTGATGACTTTGCCCCAAAATAAGGTTTAAAACGCCTTTTTCCCCACAAGTTATACTTTTACTGCGCATGCCCAAGGGTTCTCTCGCTCTCTGTCGTGCGTGCGCTACACGTTTTGAAACTCAGTAGGTGCGCGCTCTTGCTCGCTCGCTCTAGATTCTTATAGATTTTAACAAATTTATGGTTTTCAAGGAGCCACTATCAATCTGCGGGAGACTCCCAGAACTTCCGGGAGAATTGCGATGTTTGATTTTTAAACAACTAACACATATCAAATCTGCCGCCTTTTCAAACAGTAATGTATTCTCCGCCATTGCAAACCTCAACTGTGTGCATGCGTCGGTAGGTACGGGCCATGTGCATACAACCTCCATCTTTGGTGTTACGGATTTTCCCTAAATAGTTGTATTAAGGATTTAGGAAGTGGCAAGTCTTGTTATAAATAGTCTCTGCTTTAGCTTATCATTAACGGCGAACTAACAGGGGAGGTTGATATCCGGTAGATTTAGCAAGGTGTGTGATGTATTTGTTATGATGAACTATGCCTTTCTCTACTGACGTTCTGAGTTGTTCAAATAAGAGTTTCTGACGATTGTTAGTAGGCAGCTGTCTGACTCAACACATTATTAGCTGTTTGATTACATAGTTAAGCAAAAGGCTAATCAATATTAATTACGATAAGCGATAATTAGCGATAAAGGGATACAATTATTCACTTCAGAGGGATTGTACAGAATCTTGGCATCTTATGACCCTTCCATATCACTTTCCAATAGTAGCTAAATAGTAAAGTATCTCAAATAGTGCCAATTTTTGGACACAAATATGAAAGTCTTCACATATTGTTAGCGGTATTCTGGGTTTAATGTCTATTTTGGCTGCATTTTGCAATTGTTTTAGTTCAGTTTGCAACTGCATGTCAACTTATACTATCCCTAACCCTATCTATTAATACTATAACACTCTCTGTTAGTAGATAGCCTATAGATGTTACTTATTGTCAATAGAATGTGTTAAAAGGTTTGGTTTCCTTGGTTTTTCACTGATTAATTATGATGTCCACCTGTTCTCTATTTTGTTGATACTTACAGTCCCCAAACTAAGTAGGCATGGCCCATTGGATTGTGGATGCCACTGCCTTGGCATACTAGGCCCAAGGTGTGCTGTAACTTTAACTGTAATTCTCACCCCTGTCTGTCCACTTAGTGGCGAGAGCGCTTTTGCTGACATTCAAGTTATTGGTAGACGAATGGCTTTTCTGACTTAGGCTATGTCAAGCTGTTTTATTTTTGTCTTTCTGCAGTTGAAACACTGATTGAGTGATTACCTGAGATGAGAAACACATATGATTTTGGTAAGTTGAACTGTACGTTTCAACATATTTTCTGATGTTCAATCATGTTTATTTCCTTCCGTAACATATTAAAGGGGAAGGGATGATGGCGTTCATTTGTGCTTCACATTGCCTGAACTGAGGCAACAGTGATCTCTCGCGCCGCATTAAAGAGCGCCATAACGTTATTGTTTGAATTATGTGATAAAATTGACATAATTTGAAAGCCTTAAAGACTTTGTTTCATATCAAAAGTAACAAAACACAAAGCTTATTGCGAATTATTGAACAAACATTCATGATAAAACCTGAAAAGTGGCTTGTGATCTCTGTTCAACTTTCTCTTCATAAATAAATGCATAATCTAGCCTATAGCTTGTCCTGTAAGTTTGTGAATAAAAATTAAAATCTATAAGTAAATACAAAAAATTAAGTTTTGTACACATTTCAGTATGTATATGGTAGGATGATGAAGAACAATGTGGACTTACTTTTAAATTGTATCATGTGCAGGATGATGATGCATCAGTCAATGTGTTATTATAGGAAATAAATAGAAACATTTTCTGATATAGTTGTTGTAGCACAAAATATCAAATATTGAAAAAGGGGTAAGATGGCATTCACTGGGGTCTAATTTATATTTTTAGTTCAAAATAAAAACTATAAATTTTACTTCACAAACATAAAAACATTAATATATTCAACAGAATACTATATCGTAGATCAATATTTTTTTAACCTCAAAACGTTTTTTTTTTGTTTGTTTGTTTTTGTTTTTGTTTTTGTTTTTTTGTCATCTATGGTCAGAAAAAAAAATAAAATCAGAAAGTGGGTGGGGGAGTCATCTTGCCCCAACAAACCATAGGCCTATACAAATATGTGAGAGTATGAGAGAGTGAGTACTGTACATATATCTACTTCACAGAGAGATGCATCATCTAATCAGCCCTGAGCAATTCATGTCCTTCCCTAAAACATCAATTAAAGACGGAGTCTTGAGTGATGACATTCCCTTTATTAATTGTATCATGTGTCATAACCTGCTCTCTTGGCTGCAGAACAGCATCATTTGGATACATATTCAAGCTGGCTGTTGTACAAAAAAATAAAATAAATTAATAAAATGTAATTACCTCATGGCCAAAATGAGTATGCAGGTGAAAAATAAAAAATAAAAAATCAGAATCTATGTGCAAAAATGTTATATTTATAAATTGTTATAGCATTCAGATATCATTTATCCTGCTAATATTAAAGTGGCGTTTAAGGGAAGCAGTGGGGTTCAATTCACCACAGGCAGTTCTAGCCTTGGGATTGCTTGATTGTAAAATATCCCTTCAACTCCTCCTCCCTTCTCGGCCTTAAATGGATCTCATCATGATCTCTGGAGGAAATTCCAACACATATGCACTGACACAGGCTGGGCAGGACTGCTGCTTTTTAGCGTTCTGTATTTTCCAGTCATCTCTTCTCATTTCCTGCCCTCAAATAAGTGTGCAGAAAGAAAAAAAAACAAAAAAAAAATCCTTTATTGGTTCTCGGTACCAATTCAGTTCAACTAAAATGTGTCTACACAACAACAGCCAGGGAAAAGCTATAGGTTTCACTGGAATTTCATCAGCTTTTCAAGCAAACAAACATACAAAGATACACGGTAAAAAAGGGCCCTTGCAAAGCCCTGTCCATGTCTCATAAATTCCATGTGATTAAGTAACATAGAGATTGAGTGTGTGTTTGTGTGTGTAAGAGAGAGACAGCATGAGAGAGTAAATAACACCGTGAGTCCACAGATGTAATAAAGGCAAAGATTGTCCCTCAGGGAATCATGGTTGTGTGCGACCAATATGCTCTATATTTCTTCTTCGCTGTCTTCTATCATCACTTTAATCCCCAAAATTACCAACAAAGCCTTTCTTGAAATTTGAGCGTATTTTCCATGATATATTCATATAATATATGGCGAGGACTGAAATGAACATGGCTGAGCTCAGGGTAAATATTTGAGGTTTGTTTTTCAGCTGTTTTATAACATTGAGTGTGACTGGAGATGGAACAGAATTTGGGTCGGCCTTGTGGGTCCATAGCAAATCTGAGGAGATAATATTTGTCAAATTAAATTTCCTTATTCCTCAATTCCCTCTATGTTGGGGTGGAGCTTTATGAGTTATAATACAACTTAAGTGGTATTAGTTAAATTAAATGGAAGCTCATAAATATAAATAAACTAATTTATATTCATTACTTAAAGGTGCCAAACCAAAAAAAAAAAAAAAAAACCAAATGTGGGACAATGGGCTCTATGCATGGCGGTTTTTCCGGTGAAGGTGTAAGAATGCTCGATAACTTCCGCCGATCGTAGAGTCCAATGCAATACCTAGAATTTATATTGAATTTTATACTCCATGGTTATACTAAAGAAACGTTAGTCATGAAAACAAATAAAACAGACACCCCTCGTTGTGTTTATGCTTCTTTTTAAAATTATATTAAATAAACATAAATATATATAAAATGACATCTAAACGTATGACAGTTTTGTTTCAAAGACGGGAGGACAGTAAATTTTGAAGACTCTGCCATAATCCCGTTTTCCCGGAAACTGACGAGCATCCTTGCGTCAAATGCGGAACTTATGCGTGCATATAGCCCATTTTAAGTTTGTGTGGGACAATGTTTAATTTCTCATTTCTCAACATTTCTTAGAACTTCACAAAAACTTGAACAAAACAACCAAAGTACATTGATGTTCACAAACAAAGACCATTCAGCAAAATATGGTTTGTCCTGTATTTGAGTTCTTAGTTTAAGAGCACTTCCACAGGTCTGTTAGTGAAGGGAACACGCAATGGTCACTTCAAGGAAGTAATTTAATCATTTATAGTCATGTTCTGCCCTTCGATTTGAATTTACAAAAACTAAAGGTCAAAGTCAAAATTCTAAACATGCGTTCCAGTTTAAAAGTATGTACTGTTGTACATGTACTGTATTTATAGTATTTCCAGTTTTGGTATGCAATCTCTAACCCAGAATAAATCCTACTCCGGAGAATGTTATCCCTGTAGCTTTAATTATCATGACAACGAAACCCGCTAAAAACCAATCCACCTTCTTGAGCTCGAAAAACCTAATCACAAGTTAATTGGGTAGCAACTAAAACCGACTTCAGGCCACAGGACAGACGTGACAGAATGGTAGTGTATATTATGGTTCAAATCATTGCTTACTCAAATAAAAATATGTATTTTATAAATAATATATTATTTAACGATTCATGTATTTTCATACATGTTCATTCATGTTAATAAATTTGTATTTTTAAAAGCATTATATAATGAATATAAATTTGTTTACAGTATATTTGTTTATTTGTAATGAGTTCCTATAACACAGACACACTTTTGGCTCCATAAACACATCCATGACGAGAACATCATACTGTACATACACGCACAATATCAGCCCAAGTAGTGTTCGCCAAATGACTGTCCACAGCCCTGCGTCTGATGTAACTGAACATCTAATGGGCATAAAAAGGTGTCAGAAAGCAAGCTACCATCATCGTCACCTCTAGCCTGAGGCGCCACTGCTATAATAGTAATCAAGTCTTTGATTCAGCCTTACATTTTCCAGCTCACATGCCTTTCGATTATCTGCTCAGACCCGGGGCTTTGAAGCCCAAATCTGAACCCATGGCTCTGTTTCCTCTGTGGGAGACAACCTGTCATCAGAGCACTCGTCTCAAGCTCTCATAAAGCGCTGTCTCAGGGCCTGCTGTCTCTCTCAGCTCAGCTCTCGATGAAAATGGTTGCCTCGGGTCTGCAGATAGACCCTCGCCGGGCACCAAATCCTTTTAATTACATGTACATGCTTTGATTGGGATCTTCTCGTTCCTTTGTAAGCATTTATTGTTACTGACCAGGCAAACGTGGCTATCTGTGCTCCTTTAGATGTCTACAGTCATAAGACATATTACCGGTTCCTCACAATGCTTCCTTTCATCCTAATTCTGTCAAACCAGGGTTGAACCAGACTTATAATGCACAAGAGTGCTTTGCTGCTACAGGCTAGAGACTGTGTGTGAAATTTAAGTTGTTCAAGAAGATTTTCGACTGTTATTTCCCTTACAGGCATGGTGGTCATTTGGTTGATTTTGTGTTTGTGCATGTGTTAAACATGATATACTACAGTAGCCTTTATAAAAGTGTGGATGAAACAGACAATACATTAAATTACATACAATTAACATTGTTTATTTGCATTTTATTGTGCATTTGCATAAGTGTTGTTTTAGCACCCCATTGACTAAAGGAACCATTCCATATCAACTAACAGCAAAAACATACCAATAAAACATTACATTTTTTATTCATATATTAAAAATTATCCAACGACCATCCTCTAACTTGGCAATGGGGCAATTAGATGATGGGGAGGATGATAGGGCGGAGATGGAAGTTCGCCGGGCCAAAGTGTTTTCTTCTTTGTAAAGAAACACTACACTGAAGACGTAACACGCATGTGCATGACGTAACCATTTTCACAAATTTGTTATAGTTTACAGAGTTTATATTTTATAGAGATGAATGGAATTGATTTCAGAAACTTGGACTTTAAAACCTGTTTTCAAAAGTTTGCGTTTTCAGGTACCCAAGCACCACTGTCGTGTAAATAAATGGTTTATAATATAATATAATATAATATAATCTCTTTTTACACTGCCCACAACTTTAGTTAATTCATATCTGAGAGTTAGAATCTGAGAATAAGAGCAGAAACGGTCTTAAATCTACAAATCCGTGTAAGTTTGAGTATGTACAAGGTGTTTAAGAAAGTCTCCCTGGTCTCCATCACAGCAGAGTTGACTGACTCTCCTCCATCTTTCACTGTCTGTCTCAGCATTTCCAACCATCACACTCTGTCTTTTCCATTACCTCGATCTTCCTCTCAGTTTGTCTCCATCACTCTATTTGAATTAAACACATTCTTTCTGACTCTCTGTCTTTCACAAATTGCAGTAATGCTTGTATACGGATTAGTTAGAATAATTAAAATTGATGTTAAGGGCCTTAGTATTGAATTCCGAATGAAAAAAAAAAACATTTTCACATGAGATGAGAGTTTAAAGACAGCTTCAGATTGTTCACTTTCTACTGCCATATTCAGCTGCACTCAAAACGAATGGAGCATTTTGTTTGAAAAAACACATGGTGAATTCTCAGGTCAATGTTGAATGTTACAGTATAACTGCAGATACAGAACAAAATGAAGTGAAGAAGTGGTACAGTACAAAAGCGCATGTTAAATGAGAGGAGGACTGTGGGTAATTCACTCATGAACATATCAGGTCACCTTCACCAATTATTTCCTCTCCCCAAACAATGCAGTTATCCTCTCCCTCTCTCTCTCTCTCCCTCCCTCTCTCTCTCTCTCTCTCTCTCTCTCTCTCTCTCTCTCTCTCTCTCTCTCTCTCTCTCTCTCAGTTCAGGATGCATTCTCTTATTACCATCATTATGGCAAGCCCTGGGGCACTTCTCACACGTTGCAAAATAGACTCATCTAAGCAGCTCCAGAAAACAATGGAGCAGCATTGAAAAATAAACAAGTTGCGAGTCAATCGGCATACAGCTGACAAACATGTCTACAGCGATCCATGGCTCCTATAATTAACTGTCAACTGTCTCAGTCTCTGTATGTGTAGCCTCATAATAAAAAGGTTAGCAATGAACTAACTGGATGAAGTCAGTCTCCAAACACCTTGTGACAGGGAACAAAACTTCCGATGGATGTCAGTGCTGTTACTCTATTTGTATTACACGAGTAAAGAGGGAGAAAGAGGTACGCTAGTGTGTTGAACAGTCATTTTGATGTTCCTTTTCACACTTTAGGCACCCAGCTAAAGGAACCGTGATAGTAATTTGTGTCAGAAGTGTAGAATATTTATGACCGCAAAGAGATTTAAAATAGCATTTCTTTTAAGAATTTTGGTGGTTCTTTTTAGGCCAGTGATGAGTTCTTACAAGTGGAAAAACAAACAGAGTAAGCTTTCTGGGTAGATACAGCTACAGCTTCCTGTGGTTGGAAGTTTTTCGATAACCAGACAACCAGGGAAACTGTCAAAGGCTGTCACCCCCTCATCAGGCTTAAAAAAAAAGAAAAAAAAAAACAATTCCACTTTCACGGTAGGTATCGTTTTGACAGTAGAGTTTTTTCAGGGTAGGTATCGTTTTGGCATTTTTACATTTCTTGCTACTATATAACCTTTTTACAGTACATATACATTTAAAAAATATCAATTTTATTTACAGTAAAGAAACTGACACCTGTGGTTGCCAGAAATTTACAGTAAAAGTCGTGACATTTTAGGATTTACAGATTTTAGTAAGGTATTGTAGAATCTGGAGCGACTTTACCAGCTCACAAGGGTCATGGAAGTCTTGAGTGGAGCTTGTAAGCTGTTGTTAATTCTCTTTGTATGAGTCAATCAGTATGGAGATGTTTTCTTAAAATATTCATGCATTGTGTCTGTTGTGTACCATGAAGAAGGCTCTCAAGCCCAAACACGTTTGTAATGTTTAGAATTTATTGAAGAGCCCCTTACCACAAGTGTTGTTGGATTTCCTTATTTTTTTGCACTGGATTTACAGATTTATCTTATATTTACATGTAAAATGTTATACCAACCACTAATATCTGTTTTGTACCTTTGTAATATACTTAAAACCACCAAAAAACAGGTGGTGATGAGAAAGTCACATGATGAATCAAAGATCATCACCAGCAGCTTTCCCACAAGATGAGAAGGTAAATACTAAAGGTGCACAGTGTGTAACCTATGTCCTGTTATGTTTAGTTAAATTATGTTTTGGTTCTGTTTTCCATTGTCCTGTTTGCCTGTGCTCCCTGTCATTGTAAGTTGACATGGGTTGTGTTCCACTTCAATTTAACACTCATTAACTTCCCTAAGCACTTCCCCTGGTGGGAATCTCTGCCGCCATTTTGAAGCGAGTTCCACTTTCATTCCAATCTAAATTTGTAGCCAACTACTGGCGGAACTCATGCATAATATTTAAATGGAACCCACTAAGCCCTTGATTACTTGGAATAAACTATAGAGTAGGGGTGTGCAAAGCAGCCGGTATTTGTATCTGTATTTGTATTTGTTGAGGGGGTAAAAGTATTTGTATTTGTATTTGTATTCGAATGCAAAATGGCGTAAACATTCAGGGTTTTTTTGCGTTAATTTACGTTATAGTGTAAGGATTCTTTAATTATATCCATTATAATAATTATGGATATGCAATATTGGTTGATGTTTTTCTATAATCCAGCAATGAACATGTAACAAGGAACGTCATTAAAAAAAAACAAACAAAAAAACAAAACATAACAGCCATTACCTCATCCATGATTAAACCAACAACTAATAAAATACAATTGTGAACATTATGAACCCCACCACCACCTGTCCTTGTTGGAGGATGCTTAACAGACAGAATAAGTTAGGGATAATGTATAGCGAGGCGGATGATTACGATCAAAGTCCTTTTAGGCCATTTATATTATGTAATAATAATAAATAGTCTCTGTTACGAGCCAACACGAAGTGGAGGGGTCTTGAATCAGCCTGAATCTGAAGGGGTTGTATTTGCTATAACAACCGCCTCGCTAATACATTATCCTGCTTATTACATGGCTACCTACCAAATAAATAAATAATTTGACTCAAAATATTGATTGAAAAAGGAGTTTATTGATTTAAAAACGATTGTATTGCTTCCGCTGAAAAATATTCCGTTCCATCTCTATGTTTAGAATCCATGGCAACGAGTTAATTAGCAGCGGTCTGTTTATTACAAAAAACAAACAAACTGCATTCTACATTAGAATTCAACCAAGCCATGATGTAATAAAAACAAATAATTACCGTTACCGAGCTAACAGAGCTGCGTAAACAGAGCGAACATGAGAGCACCCGACAGCAGACGTCAATAATGCAGCGTTATGGAATAATCTCCCGATCAAACTCCATTTCCCGAAAGTTATAAATTGCCTCCGGAACCCAGTTAAGGTACAAACATCTATTCAACGAAAACAGTGATGCTGTTAAGTGTTTTTTTTTTTTTTGTTTTGTTTTTTCGCTCAGCCGAGCCCTCTCTGTTTGCTGAGTGGATCAGCCTGTGTCAGTCACCTCTTCCTGAACGTCACTCGCGCACTGCGGTCTCGTGAGGAAACGCAGTTTTTGATAAAAAAGTTTTTTCTTGTTCCCGAATACAAATATTTTTAAAGTATTTGTTCGAAATAAGTATTCATAAAAAACACGTTATTTGTGCCTTTCCGAATACCGTATTCGGGTTCGGCTCCACCCCTACTATAGAGAATACCATTCTATATGCATATAAGTTTTTGGAGAAAATATAAAAAATCCTATTGTAAGACTCCTCCTGCAATGACTCTCCAAGCCACTAGGGAGAGCTGTCTGCTCATTCCTGCAATTACTCACCCACTAGATGTCACCACCTGCTGTGAACTCTTTAGTTATGACTGCTAATCAAGTCAATGCGTTCCACCTGTATTTTGCCCTATTTAAAGGGTTAGTTCACCCAAAAATGAAAATTCTGTCAGTATTTACTCACCCTCATGTTGTTCCAAACCTCTATGTGTTTATTTGTTCTGCTGAACACAAAGGAAGATATTTGGAAGAAGGTTTTAATCAAACAGATCTCATTCCCCATTGACTACCATAGTATGTATTTTTCAACCATGGAAATAGACCCAGCAGAAGAATATACCCCTCCCTCTAACGTGGAACGCATCCTCTCTGAGCTCTCAAGCCAAGCATCGGCCATTAACAAGCATGAACAGATTCTAAATGAGATTCTCCAGCATCTAAGACATTATTTTACATCTCCAGTTCCACTAACCCAATCCACTTCTCAAGCTGCTTCAGTCCTACCAGCTCAGTCTCATGGTACCCCTCAGCCAAGTCCACCAGCAGGTCTCCTACTTGAGCATAGACTTCCAGCCACTGAGAGGTATGATGGGAACCCATAGAGGTGTCGAGGATTTATAACACAGTGTACTCTTGCTTTCCAATTGCAGCCTAACAGTTTCCCTACAGGGAGCAGCACAGTGGCATATATGATAACCCTTCTTATAGGAAAGGCGTTGGATTGGGCAACATCTCTCTGGGAGCGGCAGTCTCCTCTCACGACCTTTTCATATCAGAGATGAGGAAAGTATTCCACCGCCCTGTTAGTGGAGCAGAGGTTGATCATCGACTGCTTCAACTCACACAAGGAAGACGCAGTGTTACAGAGTTTGCTATAGAGTTACGAACCCTAGCTACAGAGATTGAGCGGGATCAGCGAGCCCTGAAAGCTGCATTTCATCATGCCCTGTCACATGAATTAAATGATGAGTTGGCATACAGAGACCCAACCCCTGATTTGGAGTCTCTGATTGATGTTGCCATTAGACTGGACAACCGCATCCAGGACCGACAAGGTGAATGTCGCCGTGACACTCGACTGCCTGAGTTTAACATCTTCACTGGTCCTATGGAGCCTTCCTCGCTGAGTGAGTGTTCTGAGGAACCAATGCAGCTGGGGAGAACTCGGTTGTCACAGGCGGAGATAACGGATGTGCTGCCTGTATTGCGGTGAGTCAGGTCACATAGAGTCTATCCTAACGAGCTGAGGATGTGAATCAGGTGTGTTAAATAAGGGAGACATACACAATATGCAGAGCAGTGGGTCGCGAGGACTGGAGTTGAGAACCCCTGAGCCAGTGCACCACATTCCCCCACTTTCAAGTGGGTTCTCATAGAGAAGAAATACAGTTCTTTTTAATCAAATCTCCTGAATTCCCTTTGATCCTTGGGTATACTTGGCTAGTATGGCATAATCCACAAATTGATTGGTCTTCCAAATAGATAAGTGAGTGGGGTCCTAACTGCTGTGTGTCTTGTCTCTCTGTCATTCTCTTGAGCTACAGACAGTCTTCCTTACAATACCTGAGTCATCAGTCCCCTCCACAGAGATGCTGGCTATTTCTGGGCGGAGACAAGTGGCTTCCAGTGATCTTGTTACCTCTCCCGAGTCATCCCATGTACCTCAGGAGTATGCAGACCTCTGTGAAGTGTTCAGCAAGGAACGTGCTACTTCTCTTCCACCCCATAGACCCTATGACTGCACCATTGAACTGCACCCTGGCACTTGTCCACCTCGAGGGAGACTATTTTCTCTGTCTGCCCCAGACAGAGAAAATAGTCTCTCTCACCGCACATAGTCTCCCTCCCTCACAGAGAAAATAGCCTCCCTCACTGACTCACCGCAATAGAGGCAGATGCATCTAAGGAAGAATATATCAAAAAGGCCCTTGACAGTGGATCCATCCGCCCTTCAACCTCACCAGCAGGAGCTGGTTTTTTATTCATGGGGAAGAAGGATGGCAGTCTCCGGCCATGTATTGACTACCGGGGTTTAAATCGTATCACTGTAAAGAATCGCTACCCACTGCCATTGATGACTACAGCCTTTGAACTCCTTCAAGGTACAACTATATTTACCAAGCTGGACCTTCTGAATGCCTACTACCGGGGATGAGTGGGGATGAGTGGAAGGCTGCATTCAACACCCTGACTGGTCACTATGAATATAAGGTAATGCCCTTTGGCCTAGTCAATGCCCCAGCCATCTTCCAGGCATTTATTAATGATGTTCTGCGAGAGATGCTTAACCAATTTGTGTTTGTTTATCTGGATGACATCTTAATCTTCTCCCGTTGTTACCAAGATCATGTCCAGCACGTCCGACAGGTTTTGTCTCAACTGTTAAGGAACAACCTCTTTGTGAAGGTGGAGAAATGTGTGGGGAAATGTGTGGAGCAATGAACCCTTCCTTGGGTTCATTGTCTCCAATGGTAGCATTCAGATGGATCCTGGCAAGAGCCATGCAGTCCTGAACTGGCCCCAGCCATTCTCTGTAAAACAGGCACAGCGCTTTCTTGGTTTTGCAAATTTTTATAGGAGATTTATACAGAATTTCAGCTCCACTGCAAAACCCCTTACAGCCCTTACCAAGAAGACCTCAAGGCAATTTCAATGGACTGAAAGAGCTAATCAAGCATTTGAGCTACTCAAGCAAAGGTTCACCTCTGCACCCATCCTGATCCTCGATCCAGAGTTGCCCTTTGTAGTGGAATTGGATGCACCAGATTATGGAGTGGGAGCTCTTTTGTCCCAAAAGGCCACAACGGTGAGCTTCATCTCTGTGCCTTTTTTCAAGTCGACTCACCCCAGCAGAAAATAACTATGACATTGGTAACCGGGAGTTGCTGGCGGTGGAGTTGGCGCTCCAAGAATGGAGACACTAGTTGGAAGGGGCCAAACACCCATTCATAGTTTGGACCAACCACAAAAACCTCACATACATTCTGGAGGCTAAAAGGTTGAATCCACGGCAGGCCCGATGGGCTCTTTTTTTTAATCGCTTCGAGTTCATCCTCTCTTATCGGCCAGGCTCCAAGAACTTTGTGCCCAATGCCCATTCGAGACAGTTTGATATGCCAGAGGTGGAGGAAAGACCCGAGCCCATCATCCCAGGCTCTAAGGTGTTGGCAGGGGTTCAGTGGGGAATAGAGTTGGCGGTAAAGAAGGCTCAACGACAACAGCCCGACCCAGGTAATGGCACCCCAGGTTGCCTTTTTGTTCCTCATGTTGTATGATCTGATGTGTTGCAGTGGGGACATGCATCTCTTCTTTCGGGTAACCCTGGAGTTACAAGAACTTTGAAGTGTATCCAGACACGGTTCTGGTGGCCCAGTATGCAAGCGGATGTCAGAAAATTTGTGTCTGGCTGATTTGTATGTGCCCAAAATAAAGAATCTAAATCCCACCTTTCAAGGTCTTCTTCACCCTTTACCCATCCCGCGACGTCCATGGACTCACATCTCCTTGGACTTTGTTACCGGACTTCCTAAATCGCAAGGTGACACAGTCATCTCTGTGGTGGTAGACTGATTCTCAAAAGCAAGTCATCTGATAGCTCGGCTTAAGATCCCCACAGCTTGTCAGACGGCAGACCTCATGATGCAGCATGTCTTCAGGATCCACAGGTTTCCTCAGGACATGGTCTATGATCGGGGGTCGCAATTTACTTTTGGAAGGCTTTTCGCCATCTTATTGGAGCATCCAATTAATTGACAAACCAATTAGTCCAGAGGTGCCGCCAGGCCTGGCGGAAAGCACACACAGCCTTAGTTCAGGCATTGCAACGGCAACAGAAACAGGCCGACCGGCGCTGTAGAATCGGGCCATCCCTACGTCAGGGTCAGAGGGTGTGGTTGTCAACTAAGGATATTCCACTTTATCTAGAGTCTTGGAAACTGGCCCCACGATTCATCGGTCAATTTAAAATCGTTAGGAAGAGCAACCCTGTGTCATACCGGCTACTCAAACCCAGGTCTATGCGCATCCATTTGCTCTCCACTGTCCACACCCAAGAAGCCCCATGGCTCAGAGGAGTGGTCTTGGGTGCCAGCTTGGGACATCTTAGATCGAGACATTATCAGAGAGTTCCACTGTCTGGATTCCAACCGTAGCCAACAGAACGTCAGGAGCCGTTCCTGAGAGAGGGGCTCCTCTAAGACTCCTTCTGCAATGACTCTCCAAGCCACTAGGGAGAGCTATCTGCTCCTTCCTGCAATTACTCTCCCAGCCACTAGGTGTCACCACCTGCTGTGAACTCTTTATTTATGACTACTAATCAAGTTAACGTGTTCCACCTGTATTTTGACCTATTTAAGTTGGCAGTTTTCATTGAGCTGTGTTCAGTCTTGAGCCTACTGACTATGGATTTCCTGAGTTCTAGAAGAGTTAAGTGCTGTATCTCTGTTGCCATTGGGCTTACTTTATGTTTTGTTTTGTGAAGCTATGATGGCTTGTTTGTTTGAATTTGTGAACTACAATCAAGTAAAGACTGCTTTTGAATTATCTGAGCCTCCTAGTTTGCTTTTGCTTACATGCATGGGTCTTCTATAAAATGCCTTCCCCAGTAGACCAGAGGTAGAAAAATAGCTTTCTCTGACCTGGAGACCCGGGTTCTAGACCCACCTTCGACACTTTATGTCAGTCAATTGTGACACCTATAGCTGTAGCCAACAACTATACAGCCAAGCTGTTGGAGAAAATAAAATTACACAAAAAAAAAAAAAAAAAATCAATAGTATAAACTTGGACTGTGAACATAAGCTACAAGTATTATGCAATTAAATCTCTAGATAATTAATATATCATACACTTCAATTAAGTGCGATCTGCTGTTACTGTTACATCACAATCAAGTTGAAATTTCAGTTATTCTATGTATAAAGTATCAAATTGTTTAATCAATTATTATATATATATATATATATATATATATATATATATATATATTAATCATCAATCAAACTATATACCTTGACAAATATTGCAGTTAATTTGAAATTGTAAATGCCATATTGTAATTAAATTGATTTTTAAATGATTAACATGTTCAGAATAATGTCATGTTGATATCATATTCCCTAGGGTAATGTTGACATACAAAAGAATAATTCAGTTTTCACAATTAGGTAATTTCATTGTCTGATGGTATTTTCATTCTTTCAAATATGTAAACTGACCAGTACCCCAACAGTCTGCAATCGTTTGCGTTATTGATTTGGACAAATCGAACAAAGCAGCTCAAGACTGAAACTTGCAGGGATAGTCTCAGATGTGCATTAAAATCCCAAAATGGCCCAATCGAGGGAAACTTTCGATTCAATTATCAGTGATGTTGTTAATGGCCCCATTAGAAAAAGAATAATGGCAAATTAGGCAACTGCGGGTGAGGAATGGCTTGTGTGACACCCATCTGGCGAGAACAGGAGGCAAAAAAGCACAAAAAGGAAAAAACACCATGGCCAGCAGAACCACTCAAACATGGGTCCGGACCTCCACCATATGGCTACATTCATCTTGCGTCTTAAAATGTGGCATCTCTGTCAAAATTCCCTCTCTGTACTGACACAAAATACACCTCTGAAAAATGCTCCTTTTTATATGCTTAATAGTGAAATATACCCTTTTCAATGGCCTACTATTCTCAATTATCAGTAGTGACACCAGACGGTGACACATTGGGTCAGAAAGCATGTTCGTACCACAACACCTGACTTTATTATAAAATATCTGAGCTTTCAATTTACAAGGCAAATTTCCCTCTGTCAGCAGGCAACGTCGATTGTGCAATCCTTTTAATTTGTTGCAAATCATAGAAATTAAAACCACAGAGTGATGGATCAAGAACAACACGAGTTTCAAAATGTTGACAACACTTTGCAAAAGAGTGTAATTTCCACTTATGCTTTTAGTAGGAAATATCACATGAAGCACATTCTAACAAATGGTGGTTTGTCCAGTGATAGTCTTAAGGTATTATTTCATGATGCTCTGAGTCAGAGCACAAAATATATTAAAAACAATACAAAATTCGACTACAGGGAAAAGAGAATGTAAAATCTCAAAAGGGATGTTTTTGCTCAAACAGACAGTTTTGTGTGACTAATATGATAAAGCATTGTTGTGCGTCACAGTCCGGTCAAATGTGACGGGTGGAAAACATTGCTTTCACTCATGTGGGATTTCAAAAGTCCCAACTAGAAAACAAGTTACAGTATTTAAATTAGAGGAATCAAATAACGTCTCTCAAATACAGAAGATGATTAAATAGACAAAATTATCAAAAATCTATTAATGAATGCATCTGTAATTTCCCCCTCTTTCGATGGTTCTTTTAATTAAGGCTGTCATTACTATGTTTAGCAAGCTAATAATTAGAGAATTGATTTGATTTGCGATTGATATGGTTTTCACTAGCTATGGATTAGCAAGTTTAGATAAGCTAGCGCAATCTGTCTGAGCATTAACATTAATGATATTCATGAATTTCGGAATTTCATCATATTTCACACCCCAAAGCTGTGATTTTTGAGCATGTGAAGATATAGCTTATTACACACAATAATTTGGTTTTGTTGTTTCTGCTGGTGGCAAGACTACCTTTTCTAATTCACATAGTTATATAATGCTTATATATATAATGCTTTCACCATTTGTAAATATTGCACTTTAAAAAAAATAAACACAAATGAAGAGTTCAGATGCAAAAGCCTCTAAATGCCATTTGAAATTTTCTTCTTTAATGATGATTTTTATCAAACTTGTATATTTAAGTTAAGTAATTTCACTTCAATAACAATTAATAGGTAATTATCATTGCCATTTAAGTGAAATCACTGAACTTAAATATACAAGCTTGATAAAAATGATCATTCTAGAAGAAAATTTCAAATGGCACTTAGAGGCTTTTGCATCTGAACTCTTCAAATATAATCAGACAGTTTACTATCAAGAGCATGGCTTACATTAGCAGATGTAAATCCAAAATATATAATTTTGTCACCAATTGTGTTGTAAGGATATCCCAATGTAGGGATTACATTTTCCAGCCTAGAATGTGCATGGTGTATTGTTATTTTATTATATTTTTACATATTATATACATACTATTGTATTAATTAATATTTAGAATTCACTTTTATATTTTCACTTTTCAATTTAATTTTAGTATTTTAATACATTTAATATTCAGCTTTATTCAGATTTATTTTTGTAGCAATTTTAGCACTTCAGCGTAAACTGAAAAACAAAAAAGTTTTTTACCTAAAATTTATGCTTTTAATTTTAGTTAATAATAACAACACTGGTGGTCTCATCATGCCCTTGAAAATGAGAGGACAGGCATCACAAAGCACAAGAATGTGCTGAGTTTGCTGAATGACACTCCATGCTTGTTCACACTATGTATGTTTGCATTTATATTTGTTTAGCAGTGAGGTCATTCCATTTCCTGCAGATATCCCTGTGCTTTGACTGCACATACTAATATAGAGAATAAAATGATTCAAGTTGAATTAACAAGATGTTCTACCTGATTCTGTAGCCAGTTTCAAAATGCACTCACTTAAATTCATATCAAGACCCCCGCCCCCCACACCCCACATTAGAACAGAGGTGAGGAATGTAAAAAAAACAAAACAAAACAATGAAGACTACATACCTGTGATATTAACACTGACAGTATTTGTATATGTGTTATTAGAGAGAATCTCATATCCTTTTTCCATTCTTTCTCAGAGAAGTTGCTGCCTGTGTGACTCCTCCCAAGAACTTTTAAATCTGCAAAAAGTTTCACTTTCTCTCTTCCCTTCTAATGCCCCTTTCTCCCTCTCACAGCAGATTACATCCAGACGATTTGTCCCGGACACACACAGACAGTGAAGGAAGGTGGAATCCCACAGAAGTATCTTTTATCAGCTTCTTCTACAGTTCAGCTCTGGGCCAAAAGCTACCCAGCTGTGCTTCTCTGTTTTTGTTTATTCAGGAAGTGTCCCAAACAGGAGCCAATCACAGCACTTCTCTTTCTTTAAATGATCCCGCCTACTTTTACTTCTCTCTCTGCATTTGTTTTGAAATCCTACCACATTTATCTGAATACATTTTATTTTTACATTCTATATTATTTGACCGTTAAAAAGAAGCCTGTTGGGGTTTGGGTGGAAGGATGTGGTAGAATTTTTTTTGTTCTTGTTTGTTCCAAAGCATGTGGTTTTCTGGTGAATTTCAACTACTTGAATGACTCATGACTTGAATGGCAGATAGTTGTTTGCTTATTATATTAAATGCAATGCAAAGCATCTTGTCTGAGAGAATATTTATATAATTTTATTTATATTATAGCTATGAATTCTTTGAAATTCCTTTCTTTAATGCATAGTCCACTGAAGGTGAGCTGAAGTTAACCCAAGTGCAGTTCTATTTAACAAAGGTATAACAGAATCAAAAGATTACTTGACTTGAACTTAACATGACCGTACTAACAGACTGGGACATGAACCACAAACAGACACTCACCAACTACTGGTTCCTAGACCCAAAAGACAAATGGGAACGTAAATACACATGGACTGCACTGCATTTAACTCTACTTTTAGACATACACTCGCAAACTTGCCTAAGTTCTCTCCCCTCAGGGGAATCCACACCGCCATTTTGAAGTGCTTTCAACATTGAATGAGGAAAGTTTATTTGGACAGACCCTTGACCCCTTTGATTTTGACAGAGGGAGTGAGTCTACTCAACATATAGCCTACATGTTACCACATTTAATTCTTGTAGCTACTTTAAACTGTATTTTTTATTGTTTTGTTATTATTATTGCGTAAACCTTTAAGGATTTTTTTTAATTTATATTAATAATAATAATTCAGAATAATATTAATAATAATAATTCAGCTCCATATTGGATTCTTTGCGTGTTTCAATTAAACCCGTTGCAAGGCCACGGTTTCGACAATAGTGGGCACTTGTGAAACATAAGCAATGACATTCATTACATCCAAGTAAACGAGATGGAGGTAAGTTAGCGAGGGTAGGGCATAAAAAAAATGACTTAAATGCAGCCAAGTTCACCTACATGAACCAATCAAAACATCCACATGACAAGATCATATGAAGAACAAGGGAATTGCGGGACAGCACTAAGACAATAACAAAAAAAAAAAAAGGACAAACCAATACGTGATTCAAAACCCAAAACCAAACATGATAATTATGTTCCTAAAATAAATAATTATTTTGTGTTATTTATTAACAGATATCTCAACTTTAATTTCTACGCAGTTCAAAACATAGTGTTATTTCTACTTGTCGGCAAATAGTATAATCAGAGTATAACCCATGAACAAATATAATAAAATATACGGTAACACTTTACAATAAGGTTCATTAGTTAACATTAGTAAATGCATTAACTAACATGAACTAACGATGAGCAATACATTAGTTACAGTGTTTATTAATATTTGTTAATGTTAGTTAATGCAAATACATTTGTTCATTGTGCGTTTATGTTAGTTCACAGTCCATCTGTTACAATGGAGGATTCCGCTCCGCCTCCTCTCCACCACCAGAGGGAGCCTTCACCAGAGTATTGACCATTGGCTTTAAACTCAAATTCCCATCATGCCTCTTACCTGGGACTGATTGCGTCACACACCTGCACCGCATTAGCACACACACATAAAAGCCACTTCCACACACCACACCAGTGCGAAGTCTTGATTTGCCCCGGTGATCATTTCTGAGCGTTTATACCCCTGATTCTGATTCTCTGGTTTTTGGACTTTGGACTGTTTGACTCCCTCTCGATTGATATCTGCCTGGCCTGATCTCGGACTGTTTCCTGTTTACGATTATTGCTGCCTGCCCTGATCTCTGCCTGTATCTTGATTATCCCGCTGTCTTGTCTGCATTGCTCTGTCTGCCCGTCTTGATCCTGCCTGTACGACTCTGTCAAATAAAGCTGCAAATGGATTCCTCTGTTCCTTGTGAATCATTACAGAAGACTTCGCCATCTTCTAATCCAGCAGCTGTCCTACAATTAACCACCGAACTCACCACTCAGGCTTCTCGTTTGGATCTACACCATCAGCAGCTCAGCCACCTAACCACTCTCACTGAACAGCTTGTACGGGGAATGCAAGAGCTTCGTACCGCTGTCGGTGCCACACCCAATCCGCCCGAGCCTCCTCCATTGCCGAGAACCCCTCCTGAAAATGTGAGTACAACAGTCAATCCACGACTCGCTTTTCCTGAGAAATTTGATGGCACACCAAGTAAATGTAAAGGGTTCCTGTTACAATGCACCATATTCGTCGATCAACAACCTGCACTTTACCCCAATCACGGGAGTCGCATTGCTTTTGTATGCTCGCTGCTCACCGGCAGAGCATTGGAATGGGCTACGGCCATCTGGAAGCTAGAGGGGAATACGTTCACCACTTTTCAAGATTTCACTCAACAGTTTCGACAAATCTTTGAGCATACCACAGGAGAAGGAGATGTGGGAGAGCAACTGTTAAATCTCACACAAGGAAAGAATACCACCGCTGATTATGCTCTGACTTTTCGAACACTCGCTGCACAAACTAATTGGGTGGAAGATACTTTAAAAACGCTCTTTAGAAGAGGACTTACCCCAGAACTTCAGTCCGAATTAGCCTGTCGCGACGAGGGGAGAGGTTTGAATGAGTATATTTCTCTGGCCATTCAGGTCGACAATCTGATTCGTGCTCGACGCAAACCCCGGGCAGCCAACCGAGTTTTTCTCAGAGCAGCAACCCCTCATGAGTCCATGCAGCTGGGGCACACACACATCACTCTAGAGGAACGAGAGCGCAGATATCAGAACCGGCTATGTATGTACTGCGGTCAACCTGGACACATGAAACTCTCCTGTCCTGTACGACCATCATCTCATAATTCTCCGGTGAGTTCTCCAGTTAATAAAAGAATTTCCTCTAACAACCTCGCAATTCCAGTTCGACTGACCATTCAAGAACAAGTGTTTGATACCACAGCCTTCATTGACTCGGGAGCCGCTGGAAATTTCATGTCTCAATCATTCGCTGAACAATGTAACGTCAAATTGACTCCATGTCATCCTCCTCTAACAGTGGAGGCGCTAGATGGACATCCCATTGGAGAAGGGAAAATCCAGTGTGTCACTACTGACATCAAGATGGACATGGGATCGTTGCATTCTGAAAACATTCAATTCTACGTCATTCACGCTCCACGTCACTCTATCATTCTGGGATATCCATGGCTCCAATCTCATAACCCTCAGATTTCTTGGAGAGAAGGTCAAATCATTCGTTGGGACGAAACCTGCAAGAATCAGTGTTTAACCAAGGTAACCCGAGTAGTCCAGTCCATTCCAGCATCCTGCACGACAATACCAGAGCTCGAATCATTACCTTCTAACTATGCAGATCTGATCGAAGCATTCAGTAAAGAAAAAGCTTCACAACTCCCTGAACATCGTCCCACTGACTGTGCCATCGATTTGATTCCCGGTACCACTCCTCCTAAAGGAAGAATTTTCCCGTTATCCAGACCAGAGTCCGAGGCCATGAAACAATACATCGAGGAAGAACTCGCTAAGGGTTTCATTCGTCCATCAACCTCACCTGCCGCAGCCGGGTTCTTCTTCGTAAAGAAGAAAGATGGAGGACTCAGACCCTGCATTGACTATCGAGGGTTAAATGATATAACAGTCAAATACCGCTATCCACTGCCTCTTGTTCCTGCAGCATTAGAACAGCTTCGACAAGCCAAATATTATACCAAGCTCGATCTACGCAACGCTTACAACCTGGTTCGCATCCGTGAAGGGGACGAATGGAAAACTGCTTTCTCTACCACTAGTGGGCACTATGAGTACTTGGTTATGCCTTTCGGCTTGTCCAACAGTCCTTCAGTGTTCCAGGCATTCATGAATGATATTTTCCGAGACATGCTGGACAGATGGGTGATCGTTTACATTGATGACATCCTAATATACTCCAACTCTCTTGAAGAACACGTCCAACATGTCAGATCGGTCCTTCAACGATTAATCCAGTTTCACCTGTACGCCAAGATGGAGAAGTGTGAGTTTCATCAGACCAGCGTCTCATTTCTGGGATACATAATCAGCCAAGATGGAGTTGCAATGGATGAGAAGAAGGTAAAAGGAGTGGTAGATTGGCCAGTACCGCAAACAGTGAAAGAACTGCAAAGATTTTTAGGCTTTGCAAACTTCTACAGAAGATTTATCAGAAACTTCAGTCTGATCACCGCCCCTCTAACCGCCCTGACCAAACGACACACTTCTCGTATTTCATGGAACACCGAAGCACAACAGGCCTTTCAAGAACTCAAGGAACGGTTCACTACTGCACCCATTCTGCGTCATCCAGACCCCGAACGCCAATTCATTGTCGAAGTGGACGCTTCTAACACAGGGGTGGGGGCCATCCTCTCACAACGTCAAGGGAATCCAGCCAAGATGTTTCCATGTGCCTTCTTTTCTCGTAAACTCTCTCCCGCTGAACGCAACTATGATGTGGGCAACCGCGAATTACTAGCCATGAAGTTAGCACTGGAGGAATGGCGACACTGGCTGGAAGGAGCAACCGAACCATTCATTGTACTCACAGACCATAAAAACCTGGAATATCTACGATCAGCCAAACGCCTCAATCCCCGCCAAGCCAGATGGGCTCTCTTCTTCACCAGGTTTAATTTTACTGTCACCTACCGTCCCGGATCCAAGAACACCAAAGCAGATGCTCTATCCCGTCAAACTGAGGAGATAAACCCAAATCCCAATCCAGAAAAGATTCTTGGAGAGAAATTACTGCTAGCTCCTGTTCAGTGGGATGTCATAACGGAGATTCAAAACGCCAATGCCCAAAACCCATCACCCATTGAATGCCCTGCCGATCTTCTCTTTGTTCCAGACCCATTTCGATCCCGTCTCCTAGATCAAGTTCACTCCAATCCCAGCTCTGGTCACCCTGGAATCAACGCCACTATTCATCTACTCAAGAACCGGTTTTGGTGGCCTACCCTTACCTCAGATACCATCACCCATATTCAAAACTGCACCGAATGTCAAACCTCAAAATCACCCCGAAAACTACCCTCTGGTCTCCTCTGTCCTCTACCTACACCGCAACGACCCTGGTCACACATAGCCATCGACTTCATCACAGACCTCCCGAATTCCCAGAACTACACCACCATCCTCACCATAGTAGACAGATTCTCCAAAGCATGCCGACTGGTTCCCCTCACCAAACTTCCCACCTCTCTGGAAACCGCCGAGATCCTATGTAATCAAGTCTTCCGTTTCTATGGTTTACCAGAGGACATTGTATCTGACCGTGGACCTCAATTTACATCTCGAGTCTGGACTGCATTCTTTAAGAACCTCAACGTGAACATCAGTCTCACCTCCGGGTACCATCCACAATCCAACGGACAAACCGAACGCCTCAATCAGGACATCATACGATTTCTACGCACTTACTGTCAGCAACACCAAGAAGACTGGAGTAGATATCTATTCTGGGCCGAATATGCTCAGAACTCCCTCATTAAACCATCAACCGGCATCACACCATTCAAGTGCATCCTCGGATTCCAACCACCTCTGTTTCCCTGGTCTGGTGAACCCACAGAACTCCCATCAGTCACGGAGTGGCTCCGCAAGAGTGAAGAGGTCTGGGATCAAGCTCATACTCACCTACGGCATGCAGTACGGCGCCAAGAGCAACAGGCCAATCGTCGTCGTCGTCCAGCTCCCGAATATCAGGCGGGTCAGTGGGTATGGCTATCCACCAAGGATCTTCGACTCAGACTACCATGTCGCAAACTCAGTCCCAGGTATGTTGGTCCCTTCCAAATTTTAAGACAAATTTCACCTGTTTCATTTCGATTAGACCTGCCCGCTAACTACCGCATTTCTCCCACTTTTCATGTGTCTCTGTTGAAACCCGCTGGTGGTCCGAGGGGAGAAGCGGAGGAGGGGGCTACCTCCCAGAGCCCTCCTGCCTTTCTGGTCGACGGCGAGGAGGCGTACAAGGTGCACAAGTTGCTGGATTCCAGACGTCGGGGTAACATTCTCCAATATCTGGTCGATTGGGAGGGGTACGGTCCGGAGGAACAGTCCTGGGTCAACTCAAGGGATATCCTGGACCCCACTCTCACGGAAGAGTTTCATAGGACATATCCGGAAAAACCGGCCCCTCGACCCCGTGGGAGACCCCGACGACATTTGCCTCCTCGCGTCAGGAGCCGCTCGCAGGGGGGGGGCTCTGTTACAATGGAGGATTCCGCTCCGCCTCCTCTCCACCACCAGAGGGAGCCTTCACCAGAGTATTGACCATTGGCTTTAAACTCAAATTCCCATCATGCCTCTTACCTGGGACTGATTGCGTCACACACCTGCACCGCATTAGCACACACACATAAAAGCCACTTCCACACACCACACCAGTGCGAAGTCTTGATTTGCCCCGGTGATCATTTCTGAGCGTTTATACCCCTGATTCTGATTCTCTGGTTTTTGGACTTTGGACTGTTTGACTCCCTCTCGATTGATATCTGCCTGGCCTGATCTCGGACTGTTTCCTGTTTACGATTATTGCTGCCTGCCCTGATCTCTGCCTGTATCTTGATTATCCCGCTGTCTTGTCTGCATTGCTCTGTCTGCCCGTCTTGATCCTGCCTGTACGACTCTGTCAAATAAAGCTGCAAATGGATTCCTCTGTTCCTTGTGAATCATTACACCATTAACTAATGTTAACTAATACAACCTTTGATTTTAATAAAGTATATTAACTAAGATTAATAAATGCTGAAGAAGTATTGTTCACATATTGTACAAGTTAACTAATGTAGTTAACTAATGAACCTTATTGTAAAGTGTTACCAAATATACTATATAATCATAAATAAAACCCCTTGACAATTTCACCACATGAGGACCGAAAATAGTTTAATGTTGAGACATATCGAAGTGCCTCTTGATAAACATTAGGTTTTGACTGATGGTGCTTCTCCTCCAATTTCAAGGTTATGTGACAGATTTCATCTCCCAAAACATGAGCTGAAATTTGATTTAGGTGGACAGGTGCAGGATGTGTGGACATCCGAACCAGCAGTACACATGGACACTGAGTTTAATACAGTATAAATTGTAAACGGGTATATATTTGAAACATTAAAAATATGCTTGTTTTAGCTGTATATTTGTTTTAATTTAACACTGGAAAGGTATTGTAAATTATCTGACAAAAAAACAATGATGAAAATAAGAAAATGGTTAATGTTTTCAAGCTTAACATATTTTTTATCTTTACGTGTATTATTTCCATATAGTCATTAATTTGCATTTACATAAAAAAAAAAAAACGTGCATTCATAATTTATAATAGTAAATGATTGCTGTAGAGCTTTAATAATAAAAAATAAAAATAATAATGTCTGCACAGATACCTGCAGGACATCATCTTGTTGTACACACAGAAGTCTAGTACGCCTGCAGTTTGTTATCGTAAATATGTAAATAAGTCCAAAGATGCCCCGAAAGTGTTGAATGACCACTCTGCAGAGTTTATACACTAAATAAAGGTTCCAGCTAAACCCACAAAGAGGTTTAAAGACTACGGTCACATGACTTCAGAACAGTTATTTGGAAAAGAGCAGTTTTATTCTCCAAAGGACCACAAAACTAACTTATGATGCTCACAGCAAAAAAATTGAAAATAAATAAAAATAAATAAAAATTTTCTGTTTGTTGTAGAAGGTTGTAGAGAGGATGATATTGGAAGTGCTAGCATGGACAAAGGACTTATTGTACAGATGCAGACACCCATGATGTCTGAATCTATTGTAACTGTATACAACTTGACATGTCAATTTGGCACGGTCCTGGGTCAATGATCCTGGAACAACATTCCTTTCTGAATATATATATATATATATATATATATATATATATATATATATATATATATATATATATATTAGGGCTGTGCAAAAGTTAATTGCGATTAATCGCATCCAAAATAAAAGTCTGTGTTTACATAATATATTTGTGTGTGCTGTATATAATTATTTTGTATATATAAATACCTATGCATGCATGTATATATTTAAGAATTATTTGCGCTTAAATTCTGTATATATTTATAAATACATAATCTATATTATATAAATTTAAATATTTTATATATGAATAACACATTTGCACAGCCCTAATATATATATATTAGGGCTGTGCAAAAATTAATTGCGATTAATCGCATCCAAAATAAAAGTCTGTGTTAACATTATATATTTGTGTGTGCTGTATATAATTATTTTGTATATATAAATACACACACATGCATGTATATTTAAGAAAATGTGTTATTCATATATAAAATATTTAAATTTATATAATATAGATTATGTATTTATATATATAAACAGAGTTTAAGCGCAAATAATTCTTAAATATATACATGCATGCATAGGTATTTATACAAAATAATTATATACAGTACACACAAATATATTATGTAAACACAGACTTTTATTTTGGATGCGATTAATCGCAATTAACTTTTGCACAGCCCTAATATATATATATAAACTATATCCCTACCCCTAAACCCTACCTATAAGTTATCCCTTAAATCAGAGGAAAAGAATAACAGCAATGTAGAATCACCTAACCCTGGTTGTAAGCCTAAACAAGACACAATTCATAAACTGTATATTTCTTTCTGATTGGTTGATTGGAATGTTGTTCCAGGTCCAAAAAAGATGCTGATCGAGATACTTGTTGCACTTGGTGAAATCAGTTCTGCCTTCAAATTAAGTTAAAATATTCTCTAAAAACAAAATGAATTACATTAACATGAAGCTATGCAATGGTTGGCTAATGGAATGGTTCAGCCAAAAAAATCCTCTTTGTATTTTAAGTTAATTTGACTACAAAGGAATGGCAATAACTAAAACTTTTTTTTTCTTAAGGTTAAAGTCAAGTCTGTGGAAGCATGTGAGAGAAGATTACACTGTCATAAAATAAGTTGTAATTTTTATGTTTAAACACAACGATTCCTGTTCCCCAAATGTAAGTTTTGTGCTTGGAGAATTAAGTTCAGAATTGATCAAACAACAGACAGAGAGAGAGAGAGAAATGGAGGCAGTGTTTCTGCGCCCATTAGTTTTCTTTACCATCTGTGGAATGTCTGCAGGCTTGCAACACAAAGCCACTG
Organism: Pimephales promelas; assembly: GCF_988280905.1. Lineage (NCBI taxonomy): Eukaryota > Metazoa > Chordata > Actinopteri > Cypriniformes > Leuciscidae > Pimephales > Pimephales promelas. The sequence continues at coordinate 19,978,124 of NC_142776.1, read as the reverse complement.
CCAACGCCTAAACTCAAACTGCTTCCCTTACATAATCATTCTCCAGTGATGTAAGAATAAATAATCCAGCCTGTTGTGAAGCTTTCAGAAATGTGAGGGATTGAAGCTGTAGGGGGTGGACTTCATCCAAGAAGAGATGGCACTCCAACTTTTCCAAAGAAGGTAAGGGAAGAGTGATTTTGAGGGAAATTCTTCGTAACTGCAGCATTTTGCTTGATTGAGAGTTAAGAAAACCCTCCTCCTTGGATAATTAAATGGTGAGGCTCCTTGGTTTTCATGAAGAGCACTCTTATTAAAACAAGCATCTCCAGTCATTCCTTTAGATAAATGACTTGATGCCAAGTGCCATGAAGCCCATTAAATCTCTTCTTTATACATGGATCACATCCAAACTCACAATCAAAGGATTTGACCAGGATTATCTCTGATTAGAAACACTCAGAGACAACTGAGGAGATGACAGGATATAATACATTGAGAGGATAAATTAGCAGCTACACCAGCACCAGTTTTGTAATGGCTAGGGAGGAAAATTGAAAGAGAGCAGGATCATTTTTTTTTTTTTTAGCAAAGTTGTGTTTCCCTGGAACACAAAATGAAATTTTACTACAGTAAAGTTGAGTAGATCAGGTAGTAAGAGATGGTTTGATTGAGTGGATGCAAGACTATGATGGCCCATATTAAATTGCGCCATCCGGATAGAGTGAATCTGATTGTGGTGGGATGAGGATTATATCCATATATGCCATTCCAACACCCTATTGGTTTGTACACGATCCATTGCACCTGCACATGACACACACAAATCAAATTATGGACACACACCAGACATATGTAGCCAAGTACAAAGACGTCCGTGGCAGAACCCAAGCGAAATGTCCCAACTAAGCACCAGCGAGGAGGTTGGTAGCTAGGAAGACCAGCCAACCCTTATAAATCCCTGGCTGTATCTGGAAGAATTTTTCAAACTGGTTGGATGCAGAAACAAATCCTTTCGAATGCGCTGCAAGCTCTGCACACCCAAGTACCATGAGCTAATGGCTTTCAAAAACTTGCTGTATAATTTGAAAAAAACTATGTTGAGGTAAGCTGAAAGTTTGTTATTATCAGTCGATTATTGACAAAATATTGTAATGGCCAAGTAATGTACTAATGGTAAATTTGCAATGTTTGCTATGGCTAGGTACATGCAAAGACATGCCATGGTTTGCTAGCTAGGCTATGATTTAATGTTGCAAGTTCGTTTGGTGGTGAGATTTGAAATTCAACTTTAGCCAAATGTTATCTGAGCTTATGATCACAAAACCAGTCACAAGTATCACGCGTATATTTGTGACAATAGCCAACAATACGTATGGGTCAAAATTATCGTTTTTTATTATTTTTTGTTGTTGTGCGTGAATGCAGCACTATCACAAACATAAATGTACAACTTTAAAGGCGATTCTCACAATGTTTTGATTTTTGGCACCCTCAGATTCCAGATATTCACATAGTTGTATCTCGATCAAATAATGTCATATCCTAACAAGCTATGCATCAATGCAATACATAAGCTTATTTATTCAGCTTTCATATGATGCATAAATCGTAATTTTAAAAAAATGTACTCGTGCAACTGTTTTTGTGGTCCAGTGTCACAATATGCAATATTTGTAAGTTAAATGTGCAAAGATATGACAGTCTACTGCTGGTTAATAAAGCATGTACTAAGGATAGGCATGATCCTGTCTGTGTAGGAGAGTGGTCATGCCTGTGTGGGGCAGGCTCTATGGGTCCTTGTAAATAGGTAATAAGCCTAATTACCAACTATCAGCCAAATGCTTTAAAATGAATTTAGTCAGATTATATCATCAATAGTACTACTTTTCAGTCATGCCATTTGAAGTCTGAACTTCATTCATGAACTTCAAGCAAGACATTTAATACACCGGAAGTTTTAGATAGTCTGTGCTTGTGGTCTGAGCTGAGAAATAATATAAATCTTAATCTGTACCTGTGCATTAATTTTCTCGACAGAAGAAAACCCCCACTCGTCTAGAGAGGTACACGCAACTGACTCCAGCAGCCCTCAAAAGGAAGTCACCCACTGAAGGTTCTTTGGCCCCACCCTCCAACAAACCAAGCTGTGGGAGACTCAAAGAGTGTCCCAGGCAAGTGAGGAGGATAAATCGTTGTCCAAGGCTTGCACCCACCACACCATTGTTCAGCAACAGGGCTTTATTGATGGTGTGCAACATCAGCCAAACACAAATGTCATAACACGCAATACTGTTGTAAACAAAGCCACAAAGGCCTCTGTTGAAATGAAAAGAAAACTGAAAGCTGCCCTTGAAATCAGAAATCGAGTTCATAGCAACAATAGACAGCTGAACGTCACACTGTCGCGGCTTCATTGGTGTAAGTGCACACTGGTTTAACCCCCAGACCATGCAAAGATCTGGTGCTGCTCTGGCATCCAAGCAACTTAAAGGGTCCCATACCTTTTTTTCTGCCCTGGCTGGTGCCCTAAATTATTTTCACACAGAATTCAAAATCAGAGAGAAGATCGTTCGAACTGCAATTGACAATGGATCAAACTTCCTGAAAGCCTTCAGAGTTTCTGGGCAGACTGATGAGAACAACAATCCTGAACCTGTAGTAAAAGAGAGTGATAGAGAAGAGGATGATGGTGGCCAAAATGATGCTTACGATATAGAAGAGGAAAGCGTTGAGGGTGTTGAATTTGTTGATGCCGGAGCGCTGTTGGACGCAGTTGACTGCTTGGAATACCAGTTACCCAAGCACAATTGCTGCGCCTGCCACCTCCTCAATTTGGTGTCAACAGTTGATGCCTCAAAAGCAGTGATCAAACCATTGAACAAGCACGTTTTTTTTTCAAAAATTTCTCAGAAAAAAGAGAATGGATCATGACTGGGCATTGCCACCGACTATCGTAAAGCGGACTCCCCTGAAGCGGGGAGGAGACCGTGCGACCTGAATCGCATAGCCGAGCCTGATAGTTTGGGTGACCCAGTGGGACAGGTTGGGGAGCTCTAACCAAGCCTCCAAAAACAGATCCAGCGGAATCACCCGAACCACAGATGTCCCGCCGGATGGGCAGCGAAGCGGAGTGACCAGCCAAGGCAAGGGTGGCATAGTGGCCCTGTGTGTGGTCATGCTCCGCATCTTGACAGAGGAGACCAGGGAAGGACCAGCGTTCCGCGGGGGTCTGCTCTGCCAGGGGTCTGGAGTCTGTCCTGCAGCTCTGTGAGACCTCGCCACCAGAGTAGACGAGAATCTACTGGCCTTGGATGGGTGCTTAGGATTGCCATGAGAGGAAGCACTCTGAGGACACAGTTGCATCGCAACAGAGCATTCCACAAGGGGAATCCCACTGTCCCCATGGGCAGCCTCCCCATCCAGGGGAGGAAAGGCGGAGATTGCTGACGAACGTTCACGGGAGGTCAAAGGAGCCTTCCATAACTTCGACAGCTCCTAATGCACTTCTGTCAAAAACGGTATTGGGGTTGTCTGAGGCCGTGAAGCCGCAGCCACGCCCAAAAAAGAGTCATCCAACCGCGAGCGCTCAGGGCAGGGCGGAGGGTTCCACTCTAGCCCAATGCTCGCGGCGGCCTGGGAAAGCATGGGCGTCATCTCGGGATCTGATACAGGCAACGCTGGGACTCCTGAGGGAGGCAACGAAGCCGCATCGTCACTTCCCTTAAAGGGAGTTCACACAACGGCTCCTCTAACCAGAGGTGAGCAATGGAGCAGACACAGGTAAGACAACAGCAAAGGATATATTTTTAATCGTTTATTAATGAACAAGTGTTTAAAGGGCACCTATTATGCCCCTTTTTAGAAGATGTAATATTGGTCTCGGTTGTCCCCAGAATGTATTTGTGAAGTTTCAGCTCAAAATATCCCACAATTAATTTATTATAACCATTTGAAAATGTCATTTTGGGGCCTGTTTGAAAATGAGCTGTTTTGAGGCATGCCACTTTAATGCAAAGGAGCTGCATATCCCCGCCCTGCCTTTGGATGAGGGCGTAACTTGAAACCTATGGCTATGGCAGTCGGTCTAAGCAGAAGGGGAGAGTGAGAGACGCGCTATTTTGTCTGTCATTCAGCGTACGTTTGAATCGGAATATATAAATAGCACGAAGAGACTCCGGCAGAATAAACACAAATGAGAATGGACCAGTACGTCCCGGTATGGTTATTTGATACATTTATGTACTTTAGCGTTGTAATCGCGTCCTCTTTGCAAGTATGGTGGAGCAACACACACACACAGACACACAAACACTAACGCTGGCGCATTTTTTTAAACTAACGTTACATACACATTCTGTGATAAAGTTTGCTATGTAACTTACAAGCGAAATTACATTTATGCGAGGGACCTGTGGCGTCATGTTTACTTGTCATACGGGTGCTTCTGTGGCAAATGTGACATAACTTACAGAACAAGAACATATATGCGGTTTTTAATACAATATCTTTAAAAATATATATATATTTATAAACGTGTGGTTACACACTATACAAACAAGGTTTAAATTATATACGCAGACATCCTACGACGACAACAACAGTTTAGACGCATTTGTTATTGAATTGACTGACATCGACTGAAAAGACTATTTGCTCAAAAATCATAAAATACACTGTTACTACACACTGTTACTGGATGTGACGGTGGATCGCAAACAGTTGACGACGATCCACACTTGAGGATTAACTTTTAAGCCACAACAACAGGATTAACCCACGAATCCACGACATAACACTTAAGTTATGTTTCCAAGAGACATTACCGGCTGTCGTTGAAACAATGGAGGATGATGTGTACAGATCACTGAGGGCGGGGTCAAGGCCACAACCATACTGTCAATCAAACCCCTTGCTCACTTTCTACGTCACAAAGATCTGAATCTCAGAACAGCTCGTTCTGAGACAGTGCATATGATTTATTGAGATTGTAAAAAAACCACTGGGTGGATTTTTATCATTCTAGGGTGGTTTTGCTCACACACTGCCAACACACATTTATGTTCAAACACCATGTAAAAGTGAATTTTCCATAATAGGTGCCCTAAGTCTGCTGGCAGCAAATGTGATTGTGGCGATGCTGACTCGTCATTCCTGCAGCAGTGAATGAATGCGAAAATATTGCATCACGTGCTTCTGGTTTCGAGTCTGGCACACAGATATACTTTGGATCATTTCCACATATTTTCTATCCATCTGGGTTGGGACGCTTACACGCACGCACGCACACACACTCACACACTCACGTGCGACGAGCTATGTCTCTGAGCAGCCACGTAAACTAGTGTTTTCTGCCACAGCCAATCATGCTGAGTGCTTATTGTTTCACTGACGTTGGCGAGATTAACCACTTAGGTATCGAAATTCGGTAGTATCGAGGCAATTCGGTCGGTACCTGAAAAGTACCGAACTCGGTACCCAGCCCTAAGGGACACACGAAGCGGTTCCTCTGCAAGCAGAGCCAGAGGTGAGCAATGGAACAGACACTGATAAGGAATTCACAAAGCGGTTCCTCTTCGGACAGCTGGAGGGGAGTAATGGAGCAGACACTGGAAAGGAACAAACAGCGGTTCCTCTTCGAGCAAAGCCAGAGTTGAGCAATGGAACAGACACTGGTAAGGAATTCACAAAGTGGTTCCTCTTCAGGCAGGCAGAGGCAAGGGATGGAGCAGACACTGGTAAGGGATTTAAAAAGCGGTTCCTCTTTGGACAGCTAGAAAGGGATAGTCTAGCCAAGGCCCTCTCCAACAGGAACAGCTCAGTAGAACAGCACGAGACTTCCTTAGATTTCCACGACGCATGCGCAAGAATTGCGATCTGAAGTAGTGTAAGCACATGTAAGCAGATCGCAATTCTCGCGCATGCGTTGTGGAAATCTAAGGAAGTCTCGTTTCTGGCCTACAAGGAAGAAAAGAAATAGTCGAATAAACTCGTTATTTTTGTTTGTTTTTTCGCACAAAAAGTATTCGCGTCGCTTGATAAACATATAGTTGAGCCACGGTAGTCACTTGGGATATTTAAACATTTTCTTCATTGACTTTCTGGGCCGTCAAGAGGCAGTCCCCTAGGAGCCAATGTGGTAATACAGCTCTCAAATTTAATCAAAAATATCTTCATTTGTGTTCCGAAGACGAACGAAGGTCTTACGGGGTTGGTACAGCATGGGGGTGAGTAATTAATGACTTAATTTTCATTTTTGGGTGAACTAACCCTTTAACCCCTGCAAAAGAATTGTAGCCGGTATTAGATTACACCAACAAAACTAAATTTAAGGGTAAGATCAAGTTGAAACAGCTTTTTAATTAAACATTTGTTAAAACGTTTTATAGTGTGAAAGGGGGCAAAATAGTCTTGTGCTTTAGTGCAAAATAATGACTATTGGTAGCACTTTATTTTACATTGTCCCTGTTACACATCTTTATATGTACTTGAGTAAAAACAGAACATTATGCATAATCACAAGCAACTACCCTTAAACCAAACCCTAATCCATATGTACTAAGTCCATGCCGATAATTAATGCTACTCAGTTATATTTACATATACTTCTACTTAAATATAATTACAGTGTAACAGTTTCAAGAAAGAAGTCCAAGGATCAAGAAGAAGTTTTTTTAGCATAAGCCAACAACTCAAAATAGTGTGCCATGCTCAAACAATACTGGACAAAGAATGAGTGAATGTGAGGAACTTATACAGTGTGATGAACAAATTAATATCAAATTGATTAGTAGCGAGAAAAGGAGAACAAAGGAACAAATTATCCTTAATACATGGACAAGAATGAGCATAGATGTGATCCCTGATAGTTTTTTTTTTTTTTTTAATATTAAGACATATATAATAAATAGTAACTTTGGCTTAATGTATGTTTCTGTGCTATCCAAAAGTATGTGTCACAATAGAAAATGATTGTAGATTATTCACACTAAAAAGATATTGGATTCTACATTAACCATAAAAATCAGCAGCGGCTCATTCCATTCAAACTGAAGTGTGTCAAGAAGGAAGGAGAGACTAAATAAAAAGCTTCTGAGAAGCATAAATATCCCGGGCCTCTTATGGCTTTCACGGATTGATACTAGCTTCCATTAAGTATGTACGTAATCATGTGCTTCTTTACATATTTTAAAGAGTATTATAGCTCTCTTTCCAGCATGTTAAAGCCAGGCTTTGAATTTCTACCCTACAGGGACAAAGGAAAGGCCTGCTTGTCCTGAGGTTTTGTGTGCTTTTAACAATTGACCCATGTACTTGACAGAGTTTCAAGCTTAGTCTTCACCTCTGATTCCCTCTCGAGAGACTTTATTCCCTCTCATTCAGTTTTAAGACATTTTGTTGCATTTGTGATTTAATATATTCTTTACCTTCAAATTTTCATTGTTATTCTGACTTTTTTTATGACAGCTTCCTTCATGTGGGATTAATATTTTAAAGGAATAAACCATGCAGACAGGGATAAGCATTATAGATCTACTCTGATTCATTTATCTTCTTAGGCAAAGACTTCAAAAGGAAATATGTGTGGTAGATAAAAGGTGAGAATAGACTCTCAGGTGTTAAATCACAGTTTGCAGTTGTGCACATTAATTCAGAAGTCAAGTACAGAGGGCCTGTCAAAAATGTGTGTTTTTGTATAAATTAATAGATCAAGTCTGGTCCTTCTTGTGAAAAAAAAACAAAGGGTAAATAAATGTCCTACAGAGAGATCAAATGTGCAAATAAAGTGACTAGCCTGTCTATATAAAACCTAACCATTAGCTTCTTAGCACTACTTGCCTTTCGCTTTGGAGCCATTGATATTGATGTCTCTAAAGAGTGCACCTGGAGCCAAGCGACAGCGAAAATCTTAACCTCAGGCAGGCCACTACGTCCGAAGTTATCGACTGAAAGGGAACGTCAGGGTTGCGTATGCAACCTACCATTCCCTGAAGGAGGGAACGGAGGACATAGTCCACTTGCCACTACCGCTGGACCACCGCTGACTCCGGGTTACTCTCGGCTCCTCAGTGAAAAAGCAACTAGTGCATGCATCCACTTCCATATCCATGCATCCACTTCCACAGGGGCGGCAGTGGCTCAGTGGTTCATGTAGGTTGTCTACAAACCGAAAGGTTGGTGGTTCAATCCCCGGTTCCACCTGACCAAGTGTTGAGGTGTCCATGAGCAAGACCTAACCCCAGCTGCTCCCGACGAGCTGGATGGCGCCTTGTATGGCTGACACCGCCATCGGTGTATGAATGAGTGTGTGAATGGGTGAATGTGAGGCAATATGTAAAGCACTTTGGTCATTAGGTCTATGAAAGCGCTATATAAATGCAGTCCATTTACCATATTTATACCAGTGTGCGGACGCAGAGTGTGTGATGTGAATCCCGCACGCCAATTACATCGACTCGTTCAATAGTACTCGAAGAACTAAGGCTCTCTGACGCGATCCCCTTTCAGTCAAACGTCGACTACGTCCTCCATTTCCTCCTTCAGAGAACGGTGGGTTGCATACGCAACCAGGACATTACTCATTCTTACTCTAGTTTTTTACTAGGTTACTCATTAATTCCCTCGTTTAATTCAACTATGTTTATCTATTTGCCTTTGTTTGCACAATGTATTTGGGTTCCTGTGTTTCAGTTCTAGAATGTCAGGTATCTTTAACATTAGTGTCAAGTTTCCTTAGTATTCCTGTGTTTTGTGTATTCTGAATAAAAACGATGAGTATTTTTTTTATAAAAACTATCTCCTTCATTGTAAACATGACAGATATGAACCATTATACCAATAAGTTTAGATTATCTAATAGTTCTCTCTCACAAGGCATGCATTAAACAATACAATACAATACAAAAGACAATGTACAAATCAGTAATAATACACAAAATGCCCTGAAGATATGCTTGTTCATTCATAGAAAGATTTGTCTATGAATTAAGGGAAAGTAGTCATTTTTTTATGAGACTTTATGTTTCAATAGGAAATGCAGTTTAAGGTGAACTCTCAAGTCCCAACATCCATTTGGGTCGTAAAAAAAAAAAAGAAAAAAAAAGTCTTATATCGCCGGTGTGCCTTTGCTGCCATGGAAACCATTGGCCTGTTCTTATAGTTGGGTGTTTATTTACAGTCACTTTGGCATCTAGTTTTGTTGTTGGGTAGAACTCCAGCCACTACAAACTTTATAGCTCATCATGTGGTTTTATATTTTGCATCTGCAATTTTACTTTAATTTCGAGTTTGTCTCACTATTGAAACTGTGCTTTTTTATGTCACATCATGACAGTCACATTTTATTATCTTTCATCTTTCGTTGCTTTTTTCTCATAATAACTTTGTATCTCTATGTTGTTACTTCATATAGTACAATGTAATGTTATATCACAATTACAACTTTATTCCTTTGTGCCTTTTGTTATAATTATATGCCTTTTGTGATTTTAAATCTCACAATGGGACTATAAATCTTACAATCCAACTTTATATTTAGTAAATACTTGATTTTTCTGACTTTATATCAAAATGTGTCTTTATATTTCAAATTGCAATTTTCTTTTACTTGTGACAATATCTCACAATGTGACTTCTTTTCATTTTGACGCACTGTTATAAATGTACATTTTGGATTATTTCTCTTTAATATATAATTGTGATTTTATATCTCCCGGTAGTGACTTCATAAAATTTAACATTATATCTCATAAAACTGTAACTCAAAAGTAATTAATGTCTGTCTTATAAACTGATCCCATTGAGTAAAGTGGCATCTTTTTCCAATTTTATATTTCTAGATCTTATTAAACACCATTTTTTTTTTCTATGACTATTTCTCATGAAGTGGATATGAGAAATGAGGCAAAGGTGTTCTGCCATATTAGGAAACAAAGCCCACTCACACCATCTGAGGTGATGATTTCCTGGTTATTTGCCCAAGAATCACATACAGGGTGGCTTATGGCTTACCAACGTGAGCGTCAATCTAGCAAGAAGCATTCAATGCATATAAAAAAAAATTTGATACCAAGTTATAATTCCCTCCCTACACTAACAGGAACAAATTATCTTTACTAATTTATGTGTTGCGTATGTAGGGCTGGGTACCGAGTTCGGTACTTTTCAGGTACCGACCGAATTGCCTCGGTACTACCGAGTATCGAAACATGTCTTGTTTTTCGGTACAAAATTTCGGTACCTAAGTGGTTAATCTAGTCAACGTCAGTGAAACAATAAGCACGCAGCATGATTGGCTGTGGCGGAAAACACTAGTTTGAGAAATAGGCCTAAAGACGGTCAAAATATGTCTACTTTTAAACAAAACAATTAGAAATGAATAGTTTGATTACCTGATCCATATAACGTTAGGCGCGTGCATTCACTGCTGAAGGAATGACAAGTCAGCATCGCCATAATCATATTCAGCCCATTCTCACCCCCAAGGCGTCACTTAACTTTTGGACATGCTTCAATATCTGATGCTTTAGGCGCCCTTTAGATGACGCCTAGGATCGTGTGTACCCTACCCCCACCCCACACCTAAACCTAACCGCGTCCTCTAACTGACGCTTTCCTGTAGCGTCAGTTCGATGACGCCGTAGGATCGCGTCATGTAAGTGACGCTAAAGGGCGCCTAAAACGTCAAATATTGAAGCATGGTCAAAGGTGAGGCCTTGGGGTGAGAATGCGTTGTCATATTTGCTGCCAGCAGACTTATTAAACACTTGTTCATTAATAAACGATTAAAAATATATCCTTGCTGTTGTTTCCCGACACATCCATAATCATTAGGCTTCTGTTGCCAGTGCTTTGCAGCAAGCTTCACGTGTGCTGAGCGCAAGGCATATATCCCGCCCAGTAGTCTATTTTTAATTTAATTCACTTTTAGAGTGATCTGTTATCAGAGGTGTCAGTGTAATGCATTTCAATTAATTTCCATTCAGTTTCATTGTTAAACAATGCATTAAGATAAGACAGAAACAATGAGCTCATTGAAGTAAAGAAAACATGTTGTTAAATGATTAGGAAACTTTAGCATTGGTGCTTTTTTACATACTTAAAATATGAGTCTGAAAAAGTCAACAACTGAAAAATTAACACAGTCTCATCCCAAAAAGTCATATAACTGACGTCTTGGGACGTCTTTTGACCATGCGTCAATATCCGCCTTTTTAGGGCCCCCTTAAAACGTCGGTAGATGGCGATCCCGGGCCGTCATACAACGTCAGTTAGGTGACGGGTTAGGTTTAGGGTTAGGTTTAGGTCTGGGGTAGAGTTAGGATCCCATAACCTCATCTACCGACGTTTAAGAGGGCCCTAAAAAGGCGAATATTAACGTATGGTCAAAAGACGTCCCAAAACGTCAGTTATATGACGTCTTGGGATGAGACCGGGTTGGAAAAATAAAATAAAAATGTAGGTAATATTATATTGATAAAACTGGTTACATAATAATGGTATCAAAAAAAGTATCGTTCAGGAACCGGTATCGAAGTCAAGGTATCGGTATCAGTATCGGTATCTAACATTTTGTTACAATACCCAGCACTATGCATATGTGACAAAATGCTACTGTAAAGTGAAAGTAATTATAATCAATGGAATAAGAATAAGAAGTGTGAAACATGAATTTCAATATTTAATTTAATAATTGGGGTCGTAGGGAAGACAGATCAATGACGGTGATGTCTTTTACCACCTAATATCTGAAAAGGGTGAAAGTGCAGTAGGATGAAGAAAAAAAGAGCCTTACTCTTTTTTATTAAATGAATGTCACAAGGCATGCCACTCTGTGTTAGCCTCATTAATGTCCACACTGTTCCTTCAAAATTAATGTTGGCTGCAATGTCCTCTATTAAGAAATTAAATATTTAGACTTCAAGGAAGACATTTAAATCCTTCTTCCTGGTTCAGAGTGGGTCGGAGTGGCGGCCATGCACTCTCAGCTGTCTCTTCTGCTTACTGAACGTGAACACTAACGTTATAAATCAAAAGAACTTTAGCACAGATCGCTCTCTCCTTACCCCTCTCTAAATAGTTTACAGTTCTCTCGACATATATTAGAAAGCACCTAATTAATTGGCACATAAAATTCAAACATAAAGCTGCCTTAACGGTAAAACAAGTCTGTTGGCAGAGTGACCGGATTCATGAGAGGACCTGCAGAGGAAGGCCTGCTGGAGGCCTTTGATCAGGCAGTCTAATGCAGTCCTGACATCTTCACTGCTCCTAAATTTCACCGCCACGGTTAGCAAGCAGGCTTTCAAGAAATTAGTCCTTGCAACAGCCTCGCATATCCCAATCACAGACCTGGAGAGCTACGCTCGAGCATCTTGGATTATTGAGAATTCAGCTGCAGGATGAGCATTTGGCGAGCTTTTGTCCTGTTTTTCATCTAACGCCTTCTCACATCTAATAGAGTGTGAAAGTCCTGTTAGGATCTCTACTCTACATGTTGGGATATTTCATCAGTGGTTGCCAACAGCCTGTCGGAGAATGACTTGTACACATTAACCGAGCGATAAACCAGCATGATGACGGATTAAATAACTCTAAATTCTAGTGCAATACTTTTTCTTTTTAAAATGTATAACGCAATTTGCTTTAACAAAATGTAAGTGAATATCAGTTCCGTTACAAACCAAACCTTAAACCATGCATCAACAGACAACAGAATAAGAGACTCTCAAGGCGTATTTGCAAGAAAAGCACTTCATCTCCCTAAATCAGCCAGGATGCGTCCTTTTATTCCAGTAAAATCCAATCTGATCGATGCAATGAAATATGTGAAACCAATACTCAATATCCAAAATGCTGAACTGCAGCAGGAAGGGCAATGGGCTGTGCTCTTTGTGAGTGTGAGGACAACAGCAATTATGAAAATTGAAAAGAGAACAAATGAAAAAAGCTCTAGTGGGGAGCAAGGGGAGAGGAGCTCTGCAGCAGAACAGACCCATCGCGTGATTGATTCTGAGCATGGACGGCCACAGCCTCGGGTTCATGTGGTAATGATAGCTTTATAATTAAGATTAAAGACCACTGAACACGGGGAAGACACAGCAGAAGGGCAGGGGGCTTCTTCTGTGACATTCTGAATAATTAGAGAAAAGAGGCTAAAATATAAATGCTTTCATAAATATAAATCATGATGTTGCAATGATACAGGAAACATATTTTAATTGCATATTGTTCATGAACAATTATGGTGTTAATAATAATAAAAATATTAAATGTTATATTTTAAACATTTTTTAATATTCATAACAATGCACTTGTGTGTGTGAATGTGTGTGTGTGTGCGTATATATATATATATATATATATATATATATATACAGTGTTGTGCAAGTTACTTCCAAACTGTAATACATTAGGTATTACTTGTAACTGTTATTTAAAAGTAATTAATTACCTTACAATATTACTGTCCCAGAATTGTAATGCGTTACATTACTCATGTATTACTTTTGAGTTACTTTCACCAAAATAACTAAGTAGAACTCAACTTTTGGGCTGTAACGATATGCAATATGAAACCGAAATCGCGATTCGCCACATCCACGAACCTACAGAATCGCGACACACCTCTTCCAACTCCAGCGTTATTCTCCTTACCGTCCATATCCAATGCTGCCTTATCTTTAAATTAGGCTATTAGTATTATTTGAAGTTAACATTATAAAATACGTAGACCTACACCACAAAACTAGTTGAGGATAAATTATTTAAAATTGGGGAAGTCCAGCATCATGGACATGACATTTGCAGTCAAAAGTTGAAATAAAAATTCTCAGAAAATACATGTATTGAAACGTATATAGGCTACTTCCTTAAAGGACTCCAGACATTAGACAAATATCAGTCTATGTTTTATTTTTAATATTATATTTTTTGTAATTCTGCAATTCGGATGAGGAAGGGTTGGCTCTCCAGTCTCAATAGAACTTAAAATATTCATTTTATTTTAGTTTTCGTGTTCGCATTTATGAGGAAAAAACAATGTTACAGACGCGACCGCTCTGAACTGGCACTAAAAGACTGCTTTAAAACTTTCACATATAGTCTGTTGCCTTTAAGAAGTAAAAGCAGACAATACACTGTAATACAACTGTAATACAAGCCTCACTGAACATGTAACGAGTAAAATATTACTGATAATTGATTAGTAATGCCTTACACTACAGCAAAAAGTAATATGTTACTGTAATGTATTACTTTTGTAATGCGTTACTCCCAACACTGTATATATATATATATATATATATATATATACATAAATTATTATTACTAACTATTACTAACTACTAACGGACCAGAGCTCAAAAGATTAGGTTAGTCCAGGGACAGAGATGATGCAGCAGTGAACACTCAGACAAGACAAGATGAGGTAAGTATAAATTTGTATTGAAACTATAAAATGAAACAAAAAAATAATAATAATAATAATACAGAAAAGTTGGTATAATTTGAAAATTTGTAAAATCTGTTTAAATATTGAACCATCTAATTGACTTGTCTTGATTTTAATAACTTGTTAGATTGTTTTAGTTAATCAACTAACTGAACATTGACCCATATAACCTCAACAGAGATTTACATAAAAAATTAAAAATGTTTAAAAAATTAATAACAATTACGTTCACTCAGAACGTAAAATACCCGAATTGTCCAAAAGTCAGATGTTTTCTCAATAAACAGATCAGTTCATAAACTCCATAGTGCATTAAGGTGTTTAATACAGTCGTCAAACTCTATCCCGGTTGGGACTAAATTAATTGATGTGCAATTCTACTCCTACCGTTCAAAGTTGAGCAAGTTCAGTTTCTGTTTCTCTTTCAAAAGGGAAATCAAACGATTAGTTAAACGGGGAGCTCGCCAGTCCAACCCCACCGTTAAGCATAGAGGAAGAATTGAGACAATCCACAATCCAGGAATGATTCACACTTTGTTCAATTCACATGCAGAGTGGATCACATTTATCAGCTGAACGTCACAGAACTCATGAAAACAAAAGCAGAAGAAAAAATAGCATTTAATATTATATACAAACCAATTTAGTTTATACACAACTTCTAATAAAACACAGCAAATAATGTCCATTCCTATAACTCAGCGCAATAAATAATTTTTTGCATACTTGCATGTAACATCTTATTTAACAAACACATGCACGCAATGCAATTAATTTCACATAAATGGCCTAATTACTGTTTCCATTTTACACTTAATGCCATTGCCATTAAAGGGACACCCCACCCATTTGCATTAAGCTTTCCATTGTTAGAAATCCAGTTATTATTGAATGGTCATGCAACACTCTCTCATTTTCCCCTGAGACGAGAAAAATCTGCTATTTACCTTTTCACTTCCTCCTACAATGACGCAAAAATCTTCATTTTACGTCATTGTAGGAGGAAGTTTAAGAAGGAGGGATTTCTGTATAGACTATAAACGGTCCCACTTTATATTAAGTGGCTTTAAGTACTATGTACTTACGTTGAAGTTACTACTTTGATACATTGGACTTATTGTGTACATACATGTTTTTACATTGTACTTGTATTTTGAAAATACCTGCATGTAATTACAACTGTAATTAATTGATGTAATTACATTTGTAATTACATTTGTAAGTACACCCATACCACAACACCTGTCCCTAACCCCATATCACACCTCAATAGCAGCAAGTCAATATATTTACAATATAACCTGAACACACAGCCCATTCTCACTCCCAAGGCGTCACCTAACTGACGCCTTGGGAAGCATTTGGACATGCTTCAATATCTGACGCTTTAGGCGCCCTTTAGCGTCAGTTAGATGACGCCCTAGGATCGCGTGTACCCTACCCCCACCCCACACCTAAACCTAACCGCGTCCTTTAACTGACGCTTTCCTTTAGCGTCAGTTAGATGACGCCGTAGGATCACGTCATGTAAGTGACGCTAAAGGGCGCCTAAAACGTCAAATATTGAAGCATGGTCAAAGGTGACGCCTTGGGGTGAGAATGCGTTGGAACACAATAAGTACATTGTACTTATATTCCTATGTAAGTACATAGTACTTAAAGCCACTTAATATAAAGTGGGACCCTATAAACACTAGATCTCACCCATTCAAACCTGCCCATGGGGGTTGGACCTAATGCACTACCTAACAGACCTATCACAGATCAGTGCCAGTGCGTTTGATTTCACCGGCAGAAACTTTTTGAAAATATGGACGAAGGTACTGAAGCAGAAGGATGTATTATGAAGGATTGGGATTACACATAGTGTCACATCAGCGTTATGCATTGTTTACATGCACAGCTTTTGTTTCAATCTAACTGAATTCATTCTGATTGGTGAATCTGAATATAGTGTTTACACGAACGCTAAAAAAGTGATCGGCTGATGTGCGTTTTAACATTGCTAAGAAAATTCCCGCTCCTCCGTGAGAGATAAGAGACTGGAAACTTACGTCTCACAGGTGTCACTCATCACTAATCACGCCACCGGCCTTGCGTCTTTCTCCCGCAGCCCTCACTCGCCCTGCTCGCCACAGTAAACATGATGAATGGCGACTGTATAACGCAAAAGCCGAATCCCGGACATTTTGGGCAATCTCGAAACACATTTTCGGGCAGACTCATCACAGAGACTCATTAGACTAGCCTAGACTTGTTGTTTAACAACTGCTCTGTTACCAGTATGTGTGGCCTCCTAGACCAACGAAGCAAGTGCATTCTGGGAGTAGTTGTCTTTCACATAATCCAAAAATACATTTTCTGGCTTTTCTCAGTCTAGAAAGCTCCAAATTCAAAAATAATTTCACATCTCTTCTACAAATTACCCATTTTAAATACACATTCATCTTTCCAGAGGTGGAATGACCCTTTAAAGAGCCTCTATCATGGATTTTTGAAAATGACTGTTCATATGCATCTCAAACATGCACTGCTTCTCTCTGAACCCTAGAGACACATAGTAGCTTTAAAATAACGCTAATTTTGTGTCAGGTAATGATATGCAGGTAATCAGGTAATCAGGTAATCAGGTAATGATATCAACTTTTTGAGCAATGTTATTCAAAAAGTTGCCTTGTGTATCATCACCAACATACGGCCAACACACAATATGAACAATCACTTCACCTCAACTCGTTATAACTGCTACTTATTTCTACATCATTGTCATATGATTTTAGACATTTTAAACA
The DNA here is from genome assembly GCF_988280905.1 of Pimephales promelas. Taxonomy (NCBI): domain Eukaryota; kingdom Metazoa; phylum Chordata; class Actinopteri; order Cypriniformes; family Leuciscidae; genus Pimephales; species Pimephales promelas. The sequence continues at coordinate 19,960,901 of NC_142776.1, read as the reverse complement.
ACTCTAACATCAGTTCTCGCTCAATTTGGAGCTTTAAATCGCCAGCAGCAATCCACTCGCATCAAAGGCAAAGCCATAAATATTGTCTGGTCAGGCTCAGAGGTTCACAGAGAAAATAATGATCGGTAACACTTTATAATAACTACACGCTAATAATCATTAGTTAAGCATGAGTAAACCATTAATTTATCATTCATAAAGCATTAATAGACATTAATAAGCAGTTCATAAATACAGCTATAAATGCTTTCTTCTTGATTTAAAAGCATATCTATAATTTGTTTAATAATTGTATTTTCATCCTTTATTAATGATCAATTTATCATTTCTAAATGAAGAATTGCATTTTTTATTAACCAGTTATTTAAGAGTTTTCAGTGGTTCATACGATTACTTACGAGCGAGTAAGTAAATGATTAATAAACTATTTAAATGTACATTCATACATCTTATTATTCAGACATATAGTGATGGTAACTTAATGTGTTAATAAATGCTTTACTAACATGTATTAATGCTGTAATTAAGGGTTAATTTGGGTAGTTATAAAGCATTTAGTAGTGGTCAGTTAACTATGTTCGTGACCTAATCTAAAGTGAGGACTATTCATGCCTTGTAAAGCATTTTTAAAGGCTGTTAAATATTTCTATGTTCTGTATCACTGCGTTGTGTTTGTTACGTTTTATTGTTTAGAAGATTGACGAGTCTTTAAATCACCTTTATAAATGCTTTTCAAAGCATGAATAGTCCTCACTTTAGATTAGGTCACAAAAATAGTTAACTAACCACTACTAAATGCTTTATAACTACCTGTATTTACTACATTTACTTACACTTTCTAAGTGATCTTATGAATGATTGACAACTCTTAAACAACTGGTTTGTAAATAATGCTATACTTCATTTAGAAATTATTAATTGATCATTAACAAAGTATGAAAATACAATCATTAAACGCATTATATATGCTTATAAATCAAGAAAAAACATGTATAGCTATATTTATAAACTGCATATGAATGTCTATTAATGTTTTATAAATGATGAATTAACTGTTTACTCATGCTTAACTAATGATTAATAGTGTGCAGTTATTATGAAGTGTTACCGAATGATCTCCAAAAGTGCCGCGATATCTGACTTTTAAATGACGTCACTCAAAATCTGATCTCATTGGAGGCTTTGCAAAGTGAGATAACGCTATTGGACATATTTATCATATTCAATATTTTATATTTCTCTATTATTATATCATTAATTAATTCGTATGCAGTCTAGTATTTGCTCTGTCAGCAGCTTTCATACTCATTACACGTATGGTAGCCAACAGTATAATTCAAATGCAAGCTCTACCTACAACGTCATATTAATTAACTATATCTGGATTAATTAATTGACTGTTCCTAAAGATAACACCAATAACTATAACCTAATTATATATAATTATGTGTGTACAAATAAATTGCCTCCATAATTATAATAGCAATCTTGTGATGAAGAAAAAACAAAACAAAAATAAAAATCAGCTGCGTGTCAGTTTCAGAAACTGATGTTGAAAAGTGTGAATATCTCACACATACCTTTCGCATTTGTGTGTCCTGCTGCTGGTGAACTCCAGTCAGTCAGATGACTAATAATCATATCAAAGGTGCCATGTCACTCAGCAGATTTAAATAAGAGGGTTTTAGTGGGGCATTTGCATGAGTCTAGCTGCCTAGGCTAAGAGGCTAATGCCATAAAGTACTGCAACGATGTGATTTAATGTAATCTGTCATGTCATATGCTAATCTCCATCCTCTTCAGGCCGACCATAAGAAAGGGAGAGGGAGGGTTTGTAAAGTAGAGAGAGAACTGTCCTTTACTTCCGCTTTAATCACGTCACTGCGTTTAGTTCACTCAAACCAGTCCTGGGCAATAGGTACAAGACTCAAGTCGCTTTGATAAGGTCACATCTGTGCATGTCTCTCTTTCTCCGTCTTTCATTGTCCTACCCCCACCTCCCTCATTCATTTCCCATCTTTATGTTGGAACAGCTGTTTCTTTCAGGATATTGCATTTCAGGCTGAAGCGGCCTCTCTGGAACTAAAACATACTCCTATAAAAGACAAGGGTGGTTTGATTGGCTTCAATTTATGGTTATAAATACCTCATACAAATTGCTAATCTACCTCTCAGCCTCCTAAGTGCCTTTTCCTTTCAGAATTGCCTTATTGCACGACACTTTCTTATGAAGAAGTCAAACAGAGAAGCAAGAGATTTATATATATGGCTTACTAAGGGAAGAGGAAGCTGTCACCCTCCACCTCTGTACTTTTCCCCCCACTGTGTCTCTGATTGGCAACAGTTGGCCGTACTTGGGCTTGACTTCATTTAAAAGGACCAGACATTAATTAAAAGCCATTTCATAGAATCTTTGTGGAATTTGTGATATAATTTTAGGCACTCTGCATACGGGAATGCGGCTACTTCAAACGAAACAAACTTTCAGTGATATACTTTTCCCCTTTCCTTGACAAAAGCTTCGTTAGGATAGTTCACCCCAAAATGATGTTAACATTTACACACAGCATTCTATTTTTCATTGTTAATGTTCTTGTTTGGAGGGACAGCCCTGGTCACCACCATCTACTTGCAATAAATTTAAAAGAGCAGCTCGGACATCCTGCTGAATATCTTATTTTGTGGTCCATTAATGATAGAACTTTATTCAGATTTAAAATGACAGAGATTTATATGACTGAATGATGGCAGAATTTTAAATTTTGCGAGAATGTCAAAGGTCAATACTTGACTAAGAACATGAAAGTCGCAAGTGCTTATCTAAACAATTCAGTAATGAAACTAAAAAGTAAAGTTGGTTTATGCACTGTAAGAATACAAATGAAATGCGGAACGTATCTGCAGAAGCCATAGTGCAGTGCATATAACAGATCTTAAAATGACAATCGTCATGTTGTCTACACATTGATTAGAAATGAAGAAATATACAAAACTGAATATCTTTGAAATTAATTTAAAGTGTCAATAATTTTTCATGAAATGCTAATTAGCAAAATCTCATGATATATTAAATTATAAAATTAATTGCAATTGAATGCATATATAATAAAAAAGATAATCTGCATTTGCTACCACTCCTGTACATATTTAGATAATAAACATGTCCACGTCATTTCATATGCTATATAAAGATAGGCTAATTATTCCCAATCAGTATTTTTCGATAGTGCTTTTTTATTTAAAAACATCTTAATTTAAGATATTTAAACATTATTTTACATTTCAGATTGCTTAAAAAAAAAAAAAAAAAAAATTCAAGCAACCAGTGTTACACCTTGCCCTATTTTGTCTCTTAAAACTAATTCTTGATATTATACAACGTAAATATTCACTGGACATCATTGTGGGCATTTCAAATCAACGGTACTATATACTGAAATCTAAGATTACTTTTACATTTAATAATACATTTTCCAGTGTGATGAGAAGCCAAAACTAGGAAAACTGATGTGTATGTGAGAGCGATTGGATTTTTTTAAGCTTAGCCACTAAACCATTGCTGTATTAGTTAATAAAAGCTGACATATATGAATAGCATTTCATCTGAGGAGCAATGGCTTCTCTTCAATGTCTTCCACTTTCTAATGAATATGACGCCCCTAATTATGAAAAATGTTTCTGCATTTGAGACTTCCAAATTTCCCTTTAAATAAAGGAAAAAAAAAAAAAACTGAATGAAATGGAATGCACTCAAGGCCCAACTGACAGAGCATGTATTGTATGCCTGAATAACAGAAACATGCTTTAGATTGGCAGACATTCAGTGTTAAAATTTATTTTTTTTTAAATTAAAAAAAATACACTGATATTTCAGGCAATATGGAATGATATTTTGTCACATAGTTTATTTTACAGTTCACAATCGTATATGCAAGCCGGCACACAGCTGACACAAACAGTGTCAGCTTCTGATAGGCTGAAGCAAGCCGCTCTCTGGCATTCAGGAGGTGTGGCCTATGGACGCAGAATCTCATTCCCTTCTCAGGGAACATTGGTTACATTAATAACCTGAGACGTTCCCATTCAAGGGAACTCACTCTGTGTCACATTACAACAATTCGGGAAACAAAATGCCCACAGTGACTAATGCCTAACCTGTCTGGCCACAACTTAGGACGAGAGTACTTAAGAACCCTGCGTGTGAAGGAAGACCCAGACTTTAGAATCTTATAAATATGTGTGGGGAGGCCCAATCTGCAGCACCACAGACCTCATGGAGGGAAATCCCCAACTTATGGCCTTTGAGGATGCAACACTAATTTAAGATATTTAAACATTATTTTACATTTCAGATTGCTTACAAAAAAGAAAAAAAAAAATCAAGCAACCAGTGTTACACCTTGCCCTATTTTGTCTCTTATAACTAATTCTTGATATTATACAACGTAAATGTTCACTGGACATCATTGTGGGCATTTCAAATCAACGGTGCTATATACTGAAATCTAAGATTACTTTTACATTTAATAATACATTAAATGAAAAGCAGAGGTGAAGGCATACCTCAAGACCCATACGCTGTAGAGATTGCTATCTATTTGCTAATGGTCAGCTTTGACGCTGGGGACCCCTTCTTGGGAGACCCAAAGCACACTACAGCTGGTCAGAATTCCTCTATGGGGAGGACCTATGCACATGGGCCTCCAGAGTCCTAACCGGGCACACAAGATGAAGCTTCTCCTGATCTGCCAACACATGTGATGGAGGATGAAAGGCCTGGAGAACGATAGACCCTGCCACATTAGTCTGAACCTTGGGCACATAGATAATGGCTTTAACTTTCCCAGGAGTGAACTCCAAACCAGAAGGAAAGACGAAGAGGTCTTGTAAGTCCCCCACTCTCCTAAGGGACATTATTTACAGTAAGAAAGCCACCTTTAATATAAGAAACTTCTCTGACACATAATACATTCAAATGGTGCCAGGGATACCCATTCTAGAACCACAGTCAGTTCCCAAGTTGGAACAATGGGATGAGCAGCAGGCCTCATCCTGAGAACATCACGAAGGAAACGAACAACCAAGTGGTGTCTCCCCAAAAGTCCACTGCTTATCAATAGCTGGATTAGTTTTAACATTATGTAACCATTGTATATTGACATCAAATATTCATTCAAAATCACCTATGTGCATCAATGCTGCATATTTATACCTGAGAATGCTTTGACACATTTCCACAATGCATGATGCCAAGCACAGTCTCATCCCAAGACGTCATACAATGGACACTTTTGACCATACGTCAACATCTGCCATTTTAGGGAACCCTTAAACGTCGGTTATATGACGTTATCTAATCCTAACCCTACCCCAGACCTAAACCTACCCCGTCACCTAACTGACGTTAAAGGTAAAGCGTCAATTGGATGATGCCCCAGGATCATCATCTAACCAACATTTAAGGGCACCCTAAAACGGCGGATGTTGACGTATAGTCAAAAGCGTCAATTGTATGATGTCTTGGGATGAGACTGTGTTATGATGCCTAAGGGAATGTCTCCCAATCCCACCAACTGCGTTAAATGTAGCCTATAATTTGTATTATTTATAATTACATTTCAAATTCCAAAGCTTGTCGATGGTTCCTATTGGCAATACTGACCAAGCCTTGACTAAATTATCAATCAAATATCAGTTGAGGCTATGTTTACTTTCTTCACTAACAGAAAAAAATGAAAAATAGATCAAAGTTCAGCTTTAGGAGGGGAAGAAATAGGGCAGGATAAGGAAACTGAGAGAAAAAAAGAAAGATTAAGATGAGGAGAGAGTAGGTATTGACAAATAATCTAGTGGCGACATGGTAGTAAATCCCTTTTTTGGCCTTCAAAAGACTTCAACTGCACATGTGTAGGTCAGAAAAATCTATGTTTTCTTGGGGGAACATGCCACCCAACCCCCCTAACTACCTCACATTTAAATGTGCGAATGTGGGCTGGTGTTGCTGCAGTGCCAGGGCTCAATTTTTTCCCCAGTGTTACAACATAATATCGTCAACATATCAGTGTTGATAGACTAAAATAAAACCATTAAAATATCAAGTAAATAAGTATTGTGATACTTGGTGACACAGTGACGCTCTTATCCCAAAAAGTATTGCTATACCACGATACTCAATATGTTGTCCCACAGTGAATAATTTTTCACAACCCGGTCTCATCCCAAGACGTCATATAACTGACGTTTTGGGACGTCTTTTGACCATACGTCAATATTCGCCTTTTTAGGGCCCCCTTAAACGTCGGTAGATGAGGTTATGGGATCCTAACTCTACCCCAGACCTAAACCTAACCCTAAACCTAACCCGTCAACTAACTGACGTTAAAGGTAAAGCGTCAGTTGCATGACGGCCCGGGATCGCCATCTACCGACGTTTAAGGGGGCCCTAAAAAGGTGGATATTGACGTATGGTCAAAAGACGTCCCAAGACGTCAGTTATATGACTTTTTGGGATGAGACTGTGTTATTTTTCACTGTTACACCTACACAAAATTTGAGGGTTCCCCCTCCTGCCAAATCCCACTTTAACCACTGTGTACAGTGTCATATACATAATGTATTACATAACTTTTTGTATATCAGGGCAGCTGTGGAGGAGAAAACGGGCAGATCAGCAGCAATGAGACAGCAAGGCACAGTGGTCTGTGCTATTGTGCTGTGGTCTGACTCATCAAAGAGTGTTCTGATGCTTGAGCTCATCATGCCGTGGGAAGAACGGATGGAGCAGGCCTTCGAATTAAACAAAAAAAGTATGAGAAATTGAGGAACAACTGTCAAAAGAGAGGTTGGAGAGTCACGTGCCCTTAGACGTAAAGTGTCCTCAGACCACCACAGATACAGCTGAAAAAGCAAAACACCTTGTGACCCCAGTTAACATCACTGAGGATGTGCCTATAGTGTAGCATCACAAAGACGTTTCTGAAAGTACAGTACTACCTGTATATAACATTCATTTTACTAAATTAATGTTTAATGTAATATTATGATGAGATCAGATACCAGAATCTATACATGACCTCTACAGTCCTGATGCAGCCCCCTGTTTAAGACTTCTGCTATATGATATAGTATTGTTTTATATGGGAACAAAAAACTTGGACAAAAACGTGAATAAAGACCCCCCCCAAAAAAAAACCCTATAAGAAACACAAGACTGAAAGTTTACTTTTCTCTCACAATCTGCCCCTTTAGCTAAACACAGTGGCTGTTTCGCTGCTAGAGGTATTTCTTGCACTTTCATCAAAGTCATGCTGTACAAATGGTTAGAGAGATGAGGTAAAATCTATCTTGAGTGGCCTTGTCGCCCAAATACCAGCAAATGAAAAATCCATTGAGAGAAGCGGGGCCAAAGCTGTGCCATGCACTTTCAGAGTATGAAAAGGCACAATTACGTTCCACCTCCTGTCGTGCTATGGAAGTGGTATTTCATATTGGTAGCCTCCACTACAAACCCATACTACCCGGCCCCCCTTGAGCTTCCTGTTGGAGATGTTTTCAGACTGTCATTGGTAGAGACAGCCAGGTATGTAATGTCACAGGTGACTGTTTGTTTGTTTGCATGTATTTGTAAGAAAGATTATACTGAAGTAAATATTTTCGAGCTATGTAAGTGATAAAGTTTCGACTCATGTGGCACACCCACGGGCAACCCTTAATGAGTTCACTGATGGAATGCAATGCTCAAAAATACTGGAAAGTACTTTTTTTGATTTGGCAAGATCTAGTCTGTTTGGACTTCACTAACTTCTGGGATTAATTGTGCTCAGGGGTTTTTTATTATTTGTTTTTTGAAAGAACACTTTTAGTAATAAAATAACCACTATAATCACCAATGTTTTCCAGATTGGTGACATCAAATCAAACATTATTTTACAATTACTATTACTATTATTTTACTACTTTCAGATTTTTTTTTTATATGACCATTGGTTTCAGTTTGTTATTTTGTTATGTGCATTTGTCATTTTTATCATATTTTTTAATATATCTGTTTAGCTTTATTTTCATTTAAATTTTAGCAATTTGTACTTAAATTTAAACTTATTTTATTTTAGTAAGTTGCCAGGCTAACATTTCTCATTTTTATTTTAGGTTTTGTTTTGTTTTTCATGTAATATTTATATTTTATTTAAACTTTATATCAATTAACGGAAATGATTTTATTAATATTGGATTTACTTTTTGTTTTAGTCACCAACAAAATCTAATTAATCTTAATATTTCTAACTAATCAAAACTGAGAACGGTATTCCAAATTTTGTTTGGCATTTTGAGGCATATAATGTACTGGTTAGAGTTTACAATAAGTTTCAATTTGTTTGTTTTTTTTAAGTAAGGTTAATAAAAACTGTAATAAAATCAGTTTATTTTTTATTTTTTAAAATCTATTTTTTTTTTTGTTAATGTTTGTTAATGCATAAACTAATGTTAATATTGGGACCTTATTGTAAAGTGTTACCAAGGAACTAGAGATAGCAGAAAGATCTTTTGTGTATCACGGGGTTTAAACAACATGAAGGTAAGTAAATTACTTTTTTTTTTTTTTTTTTTGTGAACTACGGTATCACTTGAAGCTTGAAAAAAAAAAAAACATTAAACACCATTTGTTCATTCAAATTGGACACAAAGTGAATGCATATCTGGCTATTTAGTGCCTTTGTGTGGTCTTATTTCCTCTTGCATCTGTATTGTGTCATACATAAAACAATCAGCTTACTAAACCCTCTTTGTTCCATTGCTTCATTATTCTTTTATTTATTACAAGTATAAGCACTTATCATCTTGCACACTTGAAGTTGAAGTCGACACCATTGATGCACACTAGACAGGGCCTACATATGCACCAAGATGTTCTTAAATCCAAGCCTGATATAAACCAAGCAAGCTCAAAGACTAAAGAGTGATGACACCTCAACTCTTCCCCTTTCAAATCACTCTTAGCGTGGCTGTCAAGACCAGCCCTGGCCTCAGCTGCTTTGCCTTTCCATTGGATTTAGTCTTTATTTCATTCTAACGCACAAATTTAAAGTCATTATAGCATAAATACGAGGGAATAGGGATTGGGTTCCATTAGCATATGTTTCCCCCTCATGAGCATTAGAGATATGATGCTTTGGCATGGAAAGGAGATCTGTCTCCTATTAGTAGCACAAGAGAATTGCATTATGGTTCTCTCAGCCTGAATCCAGGATGATTCCCCTGCTCTTCAATCTCTGTGCATTAAATGCCAAGTCTGGCACCTGTCAGATAAAACTGCACTCAGCAACAGCCATTCTTTATTTAGGGTCTAGCTTTTATATATTTACACACCTCTATGAGCTAAATTAATCATATAAATGTGATTATATCACAATTCTCTTACCTCATGTTCTCAAATGAGCAATTACACGTTGACAGCCACCACATTAAAGCAAGTATTTCCTCTCGTGTGATATTTTTATTTTACATCAATAGCTGTAAGCACAATAATATGACATCGGAATATGCTAAAAAGGTGTTGGCACCTGAGCCCTGCCCGTCCGAACATAAACCGTTCATTAATGTCATAAAAAAAAAACACAAACCATTTGTTTAGTATTTTGGTAACACTGGTCCCATTAGTTAACATTTGTTAATGTATTAGCTAACAAAGAGTGAAACATTACAGTATTGTAATTATTTTTTAATCTTTGTTAATGTTAGTTAAAACTGCAGTCCATATTTTTCCCTCTTTGTCTCCATCTCTGTTCGAAATCTGAAATTGCATTCATTCACGGAATTATCAACTTAACGTGAGTTTTAGTTTGACACGGCACAAGCGCGGATGAACACATGAGGAGAGTGTGCAGCTGTCAGTTACTGCACCGGTATGGATACTGGGATTCAGAATCACAGACTATTCTTTTTGGAAGTATGACTAACATAATAATTTTCACCGGAAAATGTCATCTGAACAAGTAAGTAACATCAACTTTTGTTCTGGTTCTGACATTGCAGTTATTCGCGCTGATTAAAACTTAAAATCACTTTAATAATCATGCAAAACCATGCAAATTATACTTTGTTCTAAACTTGTTAATGTTAACAAAATCAGAATTGCATGACTACATGTCCTTCCGATATGTATCTTGGTTTTCGCATGGGTCCAGTTGCAGTCTCTTTTTTTATGTAGCCACTTCAAAAGTCCGAACGAAGTCTTTCGAATTTTACAGCCGGTGAATCTGGTGTTGTTTGAACCTTTCTGGATCCACTATCGAATTGATAAGTTTATAATATCAAGTGCTGTGAGAAAAGGCTATAAATCTCCACCTCAAACATCCTCACACGCAATATAGCCGAGACTCCTTCTTTATGTGTACAGATGTGACGTAATGACGCAAAGACATGCTCGAATCTCCCGTGGAAATCCACCAGTCCCACTGGAATTAAAGACATTATTATAAGCTTACCGCTTTGAATCGAGCTAAGGCAAGCAGATAGCGTTGAACACTGGCTGGTTATGTATTTTCTCAAATATATTTTGGATCATTTTTAACACAAAAAAAGCCACGGACTGCAGCTTTAACAGTTCAGTTTTAGCTTATATTAGATCAGGTCTATTATTTAAATACTGTATTAGTAAACTATGAAATTAACACTAAATTAGATTACTAAATATTTTTTTTAGTTCATGTTAACTAACGAATGCTAACAAATTTAACCTTATTGTAACTTATTACCAATATTTCAAATAAAGTTTATCATGCAGCAAATTTATTTTTAATTAAATTATTTTGTTTATTTATTTATTTATTTAATTTTTTTTTTTTTTTTTGAATTCTTCAAATGTGTAACTTATTGAGCCCTGTATCCTGCCTGCCAAGTCCATTTGTAATCAATCAGAGCAGTGTGGCAATGAAAAGCGCTCTGTCCCACTCTCCACTCGTCCTCTCCTCCTGCCCCATCCCGTGTTTGACATGCCATCCGTGCCTCAAACAGCCAAGATGTCACTGGCAATCGACAGACCTTGCAGAAAGTCAAACCTAATGTTTCCTAACATGCCCGATGTGTGCGCAAGCCACTCAAACGTTCAATTGCATTCAACGAGATGCTACACTTATCTCATAGGGAGCGTATCTCATCCAAATGTGATTTGAGATGATTGAAAGCTTTTTGATTTGGAAGTGTATTCTCTTAAGCTAAGTGCTCTCTGAGACCATCAAGGAAATTCAATTGCTTAATTTAGAGAAGGGTAAAAAAAAAAAAAAAAAAAAAAAGGGTTTTCAGCCCAAAATCATATCAGATCTTAATGTCTCAAAAGAAACACATGGGATTGGATGGGCCGACTGGGCGCCTAATTTCATTGGGAAATGCAATTTCTTGATGGCATTTCCTTACTGTGCCGCACAGAGAAACATAAGATTGATCAAAATCTTAATGAGTCATTTTCAGAAGTGCTCACAACGGATAATGGAGCCATTGGGGTCCTTCCTCCTCAGGTCCCTAAGATATCCAGATGCCTGTGATTCGGAGGCAGAGAGGGCTTTTAGAGTTCGTGGACGAAGGATGCTCATTTACTGTTCCTCAAGGATGGAATAATCTTCCAAATTTCATCAGAGTTCCTCTCTCTACCTTCGAAAAATGTCTGAAGACACGACCCTTTCTTGAGGTACGGTCACATTAGCAAAATTTTGCAGAGAAAAAAAAAAGGTCCATTGTCTGTGGTGTAGGAATGTATGAAGCACAGCTGGTAGAGAAGTCACCCAGCAGCTTTCTGTTGGACACATTCTCTGTTCATTCAGAGAATGAAAAGGGAAATCATTCTCCCTCACACAAAATTTCAGATGTGCAGATTCCTAATAAAATCTCTAAATTTAATCTGCAAATTTCTTATAATTCTTATTAAAGTATACTCTATCACAGTGTTTCACATTCTTTTTTGTACTTTTTTGAGGAACTTTCATTGTGGCACTTCTCATGTTTCTGCCACTTTGTTGCAGTATACTTCTGTTGTAACTGAATAATTTGAGTAATAGCATCTGCTTAATGAATAAATGTAAATCTCCAGGACAGGACTTAACACTCCTTTCTTCTGTGAATTAGTCAGGAACGATAAATCAATGAGCAAGATGATTCTCTATTTTGAATGCGACGTTGTCCCCAATGGCTATGCACACCCCTAAACCAGTAATTTAAGCATGTTCGGGTCAAATGTGAAAGCAGGTGGGGGCTTGATAAGACCTTTACTGGTGATTAAGTCACATTTTGTCTGATGTCAATCTCACATTGTAGGGCTCTCACAGAGCATACAAAGGCAACAGTTTGAGTTAAAACAATAATAAGTACATGCACTTAAAAATAAAAAAAAAATGATTTAAGTAGCCTATTATTTTGATTTATTCACCAATTAATTGAAGAAACAATCTTTTACAGACTTACAATTATGTTTCATTCTTTATGAGGATGCCTCCCCCCCCTCCCAATAATAGCAAATGTGAATTTTCTGATGACAACAAAATGTATGGAAATAAATAGTACTGTTTTTAGCCCTTTTATGTATTTGTATATTTTAGTTGATATTAGTTAATTTAGTTAATGTATTATTAAAATGTCTTAAATTTGTGTCCACAGTTTGCGTCATTTTGGTCATCATAATCCCCTCCCTCCTCCCCCTTTTAAAGTAATGAATACTCCACAAATCAAATTCTAATAAAGTATTTCATGTCACAATGACATCATCATCCTTTTAAGAAGCAAACTTGTCTAGGACAAGTTAAAATCTCCTCTTTATCACTTTTTCATTTGTTTGTTTGTCATCTCAAAACATAGCCCTACTTACCTGTGTCACAGTCCTCCGTCTGCACCAGTCTGTCTCGTCATCTGCAATACACTTCCCCGGATCCTTTTGTTTCTACTCCCGGACTCACTCCCCAATCAGCCACCTGTTCCTCGTCCTGTCATCATCATTTTCACCTGTTTGCACCTTGTTTAGTTTGATTCCTCTGTGTATTTAGTTCCATCTCATTCAATCTGTCTTGGTCGGTTGATGTTGTTCTTATGTTGAATGTTATACGGTGTTACCCTGTCTTCCTGCCTGTATTCTGTAATAAAGTAGCATCTTCGCGTTAACCTGGACTCATCCTGTTCCTTCTGCCTGCACTCCACCACCACACCCTGTGACAACCTGATTGTTTACACTTTATGTCTCGTTTTTATATCTAACTTTGCATCTACATATTAATTAACTCTCATACATTTGCAATTAGCTAAAAGGGTTAATATTAATATTTGTTAGGTTAGGGAGTAGAATAAGTTTGCATGCAAATTTGTAATATTCTTATAGTTCTTATAATCAGTACTATGTCTGTTTCATGATGGATGGATGGATTGATGGGAGGCTTCAAACAGATATGATTCACTTCCAATATAAAGCTTAGAAGAGCCAGGGTATTTTTTAACATAACTTTAAAAACAAAAAAAGTCATATTTACCTAGGATTGCTTGATGGTAAGTAAATTATGGGGTCATTTTAATTTCTAATCATTTAATCATTCCCTGGTCATGAGTTTTAAATGGTGGAGAAGAGAATTAATAGCAAGTACTTTAGGGACGTAATCCGGCATAGGGTGCAGTATTACCTTGACCAGTCCAGGGGCAAAATTCGGGCAGGAGGAGGCAACTGACAGGGCCTGCAAATCTCCTACCCTTTTTCAATTAAGTAATGGCAATAAGCAAAGCCACCTTGAGAGTCATAAGCTTCACAGAGGCTGACTCTGAGGGTTCTAAGAGAGCATCTGACAACCAATCCAACGCAATAGAGAGATCCTATGTGGAACCTGATGTCTGCAGACAGGCCACAGCCATCTAGCACCACACAAGAAACTGGACACCAGGACATGTTTCCCCAGTGAACACCCTTCAATTTGGTTGTGGCAAGCTGAAATAGTGTCCACATAAACTTTAAGGGTAATTGGGAGTCAGTGTAGCCAGTGTGAGACAATCTTGAATATACTGTACTTCACTGAACCAACTGGGCAGTCAGTTGGGTTAAGATGGTGTTGCTCATACTACGATGAACAAATATGCTATTTAAGAGCACACATCTTTCTAGTAGAGGGAGTCCTAGTGTTTAGAATGGAATCAATAACATAATTTGAGAGACAAGTTTCCAGATTTCCGAACAGTGGTGGAAGATTGTCACCAAACCTGGGAAAGAAGGTCCCTCCTGGTCTGAATCACCCCCACTGAACACCCACGTTGGTGATTTATATAGATGACTATCGATGTTTGTCCATCGGAACCAACACAATGGTGACCCCTGAGTATGGGAGAAAGTGATTCAGCGCTAAAAACACAGCCCTCATTACCAGACAGTTGATATGCCACAAGAGATGAGGGAACCCCCCATCTTTCTTGGGAACCAGGACATATTGACTGTATAACCCTGAGTAAATTTCTGGTAGGGGAACATGTTCTATGGCCCCTAAATACATAAGGGACTCTAACTCATCCTTGAGAAACAGAACTATTTTAGCTTTAGTGGGAAGCACACTGTTGAAATGCAGAGTCATCATGAATCCTGAAACTGAATCATGTAGCCATATACTCTTCGAAGATATTGGGCTGAAATGTCCAAGCTGCCAACTTGTCTGGAATTAAGAGGAATCCAGGGTGGAAGAGATTGTAGAGCCAGCTTCCAACTCCAGGTTTGGACCCTTGGAGACTGTAGGGTGTGAGATAAAGCGTGAGAAAGGACAGCACCCGTTTCATGCTCCTCTATCAACTCAACATGCAAGCCCCATGATCGAACTCAGACACCGGCTCACATATTGCGTCAACACCATGACACAGAGTCAATTTTCCCTCGAAAGGGAACTTTATTTGTGGCCACTTGTTTTGAGGAATCCCCAATTATTTAAATGAATTACATTTCAATACAGCTAAATCTTACGTTTGATATGGCTGATGGAACTTAAGGCAAAAACATCAATTTTTCAGGCAGTGATCAGTTTTGAGATTTTGGGCTAGTTTACTCTTTTAATGTGTACGTTCTTTCAAGCTGCTATAAAGAAAACGTTGAAAATATACATTAAGATGTTTATTTTATTACATTTTGTTTACTTACGGCAGTGAATTTCTCCTGAATTTACCAAGAAGTAGCATTCCAACGCGTCATACCACACTCTGGCTGTTTACTGAAGTCTGTCATGACCTTGCTGTAAAGCTCTGAATCTCCAGCACAATGCTGTGTAAACCAAATATGGGCATTTCCTTTCTGTCAGTAGCCAATTGTGAATGTCCAAAGGGTGATTTAAAGCTAATGATGAAATCTCATTGGCTACTGCTGGTTTCTGCTAATGTGATTTGCTCAAACACGTCACATGGTGTACTCTGCCAATGTTAATTAGTTGAGTTACTGCATTTGTAGATCTTATATGCATGCTATGTTTTTAAATAATCAGCTTTCATGAGCTTGAGAAAATATATATTGTTATCGCAAAGGGCCTGAGCATTTATTCCAGCCCATTCTCACTCCATTTGGACATGCTTCAATATCTGACGCTTTAGGCGCCCTTTAGCGTCAGTTAGATGACGCCCTAGGATCGCGTGTACCCTACCCCCACCCCACACCTAAACCTAACCGCGTCCTCTAACTGACGCTTTCCTTTAGCGTCAGTTAGATGACGCCGTAGGATCGCGTCATGTAAGTGACGCTAAAGGGCGCCTAAAACGTCAAATATTGAAGCATGGTCAAAGGTGACGCCTTGGGGTGAGAATACGTTGTTTATTCTGTTTTTGAGAATTTTTTTCCAATAGAAATGTATTAAACTCCCTACTTATATATTTAAATGCCTTTTTCTCAAAATTATTATTATTTTTTTTTATCATTTTCCAGTACAAACATCTCAGCCTATGTAGCACCTATGTACACCAAACTTTCCAGTTATACTTAGCAGTATTATGAAGCATTATACTTAGCAGTATTATGAAGATATTTTCAGAGGGATTTGTTTATAAATCATTCCTGGCCTGATTTATGTGACATTTTAATCAAATAAATATGGTGAAAATCGATTTTTAAGGGTGTGAACAGTGTATTTTGATTTCCTGGGTAATGAAAGCATATCCTGAAATCCCTCTGAACTTTTTTTTTTCATCTTGTGTGTAAACAAAATTTTTCACCTGACTTTATCATATGTTCAGATCTATCTACCAAAAATATATGCAAAATTGTGCATATTAAATGAGATAATGCCTGCATAATTTGCATAATTAAACATACTAATTTCAAAAACTTATAATACATTTTTTTGTATATTTACTTGTATAAGTAATCAACTGAGGAAGTTTAATGGTGATATCTATTATTTAAAATATTGACCCTATCTATTTATTTTAGTGTCTCGCAAAAATCTGGCAAAAAAAAAAAAAAACAGGACATAAATGGCTTTAACAGAATTTGAGAATATTAGACTGATTCACATGTACACACATTATGGTCGTTGTTGTGGCCTGATAATTCAGAGGAACATGTTGAACTCTGTCGTTCACAGCTGGCCCTGTGGTACACGTTTAATCTCTCAATCTATGTTGCCTTGTTCCCTCTTACTTCATTACACTTCAGAGTACTCCTCACCCATTAATTTCCCTATAGACTCCTGTGCCTCACCACCAAACCTGGCAACCCATGGCAGAAAGTGGATAAATGGAGAGACTCCCCTGCCAGAGGCGTTTAATAAAAATAGTGAAGTCTAACAAAAACTCAGTTGTGTGAGCACATAGGTTCATGCTGTTCTGTATGCAAAGGCATTATGTATCACACATGCGATTGCTGCAAGGAAAAACAACCTTCTTTTGAAATGCTCTCTGAAGTTATTCCCCCTGATTTATTAACCAAATGCTTTTACATGAGTATATGTGATAAGTCAAGTGTTCTTCTCAGCCGTGAGTACTATAAAGCACAGTAAATATAAACATGGCCTTTCTCAAGGAAAGAGCTTTCTCAAGGTACATCACTGCACCATATATAATGGTCCCTGTATTGTGTGTTACATTGTGTTACATGCCTGCTTGCCTAGTGCTATGTCTCTGAGCTGAATAACAAACTGTGACCCAATCCAAGGGGGTGACCCTAGCAAATGGGAAAAATCACAATGCTCAGGTGTATTTATATGATTGCATTTTTCCATACCCAAGGTTATGAACAAGGGATAAAGTATGGTCATATCATGTTACTAAGAGGCAGATACAAGTTTGAATAGCTGTGTCTAACATAAATTCTTATGTTGTGCTTTGACAAGAAAATCAGCAGCATAAATTGGATCTTGAGATTTATGTCATATTATACAGTATATTTAATAAAATATTCTCGTACTACCCATAAAAGCCTGAAACTGTGTTGTTTAACAGCAGACCATTTTGTACATCATTTATACAATTTTTATCAAATTCAATACAAATAATAGCAACAATAGTGGTAATAAAAATACATTATTTTAATATTATTACAATAAAAATATGTTTCACAAATTTTAAAATGTAGCTTGACTCTCTATGTATAACTGTATAATAATCTTCAGTGTATTATAAAATGCATTTACTCTCACTCTCACTCTCTTTTCAGTTTTAGTATTAGTATTTTCCTTTGGTGGAAGGGATTCATTTAGATAGAGCCCAAAGTGCAAAAATCTTGCCCATAATATGGGGGGGGGATTGGGCTTTCAGATAATGATCCACTTAAAGCGGCCCTATTAACATAATTTGATGTATATTGCTGATTGTAATTTAATTTAGTAGATAGGAAACCCAATTATGCATAGGCAAACTTTGGAGCAGAGTGAGTAAAATGTCATGGTGGTAAATTTACAAATTTATGATGATATTTCTGTACAAAGCATAACACCCTCTAAACAGTGGAATGACACAATGAAGTGCTCATATTAGGAAATGAAGGCTTAGCACTATCATCACGGCATGGCATAAATGACATTATAAAATATATTTTAAAAAAATACAACAGCCCCTTTAATTTGCAATAATATTTTACAATACAACTGTTATTACTGTATTTTTGATCAAACAAATGCAAACAAATATGCATAAGACTTTTCAAAAACATTTAAAAAAATGAA
Organism: Pimephales promelas; assembly: GCF_988280905.1. Classification (NCBI taxonomy): domain Eukaryota; kingdom Metazoa; phylum Chordata; class Actinopteri; order Cypriniformes; family Leuciscidae; genus Pimephales; species Pimephales promelas. Next base: position 19,942,755 of record NC_142776.1, on the reverse strand, counting down.
GGATTCAGAACTCAAAAAAACATATGTTCCACGTTAGTGTGTTAAGAAGTTTCTACAAGTAGCAGTACAGTTGAATGAAGAAAATTAATTCTGGTAAAGTTGACAAATATTTTTTAGTATATACAGCCCATTCAGATGCGTCACTACTGCATTTTAGTTATATTTTACTTAGGAATGTTATGTTGCAATTATGAACTTTCAACACGTAAGGTGAACACTTTTTTACATTTCTTTTATTAACTTTAAATATTTGCTCTACAAGTGTAAAATTTAAATAATCAAGCATATTTTTATAAACAAAATGAATGTATGTTTTTGTAAGGTTTTGCAATATACAACTTCTAAAAACTGTAAAACAACTTAAATTTCACAGTTCACATAATTGATCAGAACGCGTAGCGTAAACGCGAAGTGACACAGCAGCATGCTGCCAACACACACACACACACAAACACAGAAGTGAGAGCGTGGCACGTAAAAGACCTGTTCATGAAAAGCCGCGCGAGAATAAAACCTGGGGTGAGGCATAGAGTCATCTGGTAGATGGCGCTCTAGCCTGCGTGATTGTGTTTACGCTCCCTCTGGGAGGTTTGTGGGTACCCGTTGATGGCCCATGCATGCATGGCCCACCATTCTGGGTGAGGATGCCAAAACGAGCCCTCGGCCTGAGAGAGGAGGTCTTTCCTCATCGGTATTGGCCATGGAGCAGTGCTCGTCAGCTGCATCAGGACTGGGAACCAGGCTTGGTTTGTCCAGAGTCGAGCCACAAGGAGCACTGAGCATCCCTGATTCGTTTCACTGATTCGTTCCAAACCTGAGGCAGGAGCAAAACTGGGAGAAAAGCATAGAGCAGGCAGCGGGGCCAGACGTGGGCCAGCACATTCCTGCTCTTGGAGAAAAACTTCGGGCAGTGAGCGCTCTCTTGGGACGCAAACAGGTCTACCTGCGCTCTGCCGAATGTCTCCTACAGCAAAAGGATTGTCTGCGGGTGCAGAGACCATTCTCTTGCAGGAATATTCTTTCTGGACAGTCTGTCTGGCCCCAAATTCAGGAAGCCAGCCACATGTGCTGCTCTCAGTGAATGCAGATTGTGCTGGACCCAGACCAGGTGGTGTTCTGTCAGCCTGTAAAGGTTTCAGGATTTGACACAAGCCCTGGTGATTTATGTAAGCCACCACCGATATGTTGTCCGAGCGGGCTGAGACGTGGTGACCTTTTAAATGGGGACAGAAGCGCCTCAGCCCATTGTTGACTGCCATCATTTCGAGGTGAAGGCATCCGTGGACACCACCTGCACACTCAAGGAAGTCCCCACCAGGCTAGACAGTAGTGTTAATTTCGTTAACGAAAACTAAACGAAAATATTTTCGTCAACGCACATTTTTCACCGAACGAAAACTAGACGAGACGAGACTAAAATCCCCACTAATAAACAATTACTGGGAGGAAATCAGAAATAATTTTCGTAGACTAATAAAAACGAGACGAAAATGCAGTTCGGTAAATAAAGACTGGGCTAAAATCTATGGACATTTTAGTTCACGAACAAAGACGAGACGAAAATTACATATTATTATATGATATGGTTTTGTCAAATCCTGTCTCCTCCTCCGCCTCCTCCTCGTCAGCTCTTCCGCCACACACCCACTTTCAAACCTGGAGCGGGCGGGCACAGTCAGAGTAGCCTACACAACACATGGAGCAGACAGGAGCTGGATTCACGGTGAGGCGGCGGCGACAGGTTAAAAGTAAAACATGCTTTGCACGGGGCTCGGGAGAAAGAAGAGACGTGATATATGGACACATTTTGTTACAATGATAAACTAACTAATGATGGCTAACTTTCATAGCATTTAGTATCCAGGTCGGCTATGTTACGTTAGCTTCTTAGCACGTAGCGACCGTAGCCACTTGTTGATAGAATTGTATGTGAAGTTAAATTTATGCTAACTTAGATATGTTATACTGGCCGGGCAACTATAGTTTCAGTTAAATTTGATTAAAGCAGACAGACGCTTTAAAAAGATTAGTTAAAAAGATTTCATACGTTCTAGCAAGCTATGCCTTGTTTCACCTTAAATACTGTACCTTTATATACCATGTGAACTAGCTGGCAGGAAAGCACTTTTGTTGTATCAGTTGGAGTTTTTTTTTTTTTTTTTTTCACAACATTGACCTCAAATCTATTTATTTTATTATTCTATGTGAACTAGCTTTAAACAGCCAGCACTTGTGTTAAGTTCATAATACACTTTATTTTATTTATTTGTTTCCTTTGTCAGGTGTATTTTATTTGTTTTAATGCAAGCATTTGTGTTTGTGTCTTTGAACCTTAACAATGTTCAAAATAAATGTGCAAATATTGTCAGAACATCTTCCATGTCTGCATGTGTTCCTTAAAATTGTGTTTATCAAAAAGATGAGAGAAAATGTTGAATTGTGAAATAATTTTAGGAAATGTTAAATATTATCTGCTGACAAAAAAGTAAAAGGTTAAAATGATGTCCCGACTAAAACTAAACTAAAATGTTGACAGTTTTTTTTTGACTAAAACTAAACAAATAAAATTATGTTTTCTTGGACTAAAATAAAGACTAAAATGCTCGACTTATAGTCGACTAAAACTAGACTAAATAAAAATGGGATGATGTCGACTAAATGTAATAAAAACTAACAAGCGATGCTGAAACTGGACTAAAACTGAAACTAAATTTAAAAATGGCTGGTAAAATTAACACTACTAGACAGCGAGTTTAGTTCTGTGCCCCGAAAGGATATTTCCTAAATGAGAGACAGCAAAATTTTCGCCCAATTGACTGAGGCCCAAATTCTCGAGATTTTTGAGTAATATGGTCCTGTGTTCTATGAGTTCTTTATGAGAATCCAAGCAGAATCCAAGTAGTTCAAAATTCGCAAGCCATGAAGTTTCCTGTTTCCCTGACGTAATAAGCGTCCTTCAGACCTATTGACATAAACCAGTCCCCTCGGCAAATCTGTGCGAAGATTTTCCTGGTTGTGAGCATTCTGAACTGGCATTTTGCAAGTGATTTGTTCAGTTGTCTTAGATCTAGAATGGGTCTGAGACCCGCCTCATCCCAAAAAGTCATATAACTGACGTCTTGGGACGTCTTTTGACCATACGTCAATATCCGCCTTTTTAGGGCCCCCTTAAACGTCGGTAGATGGCGATCCCGGGCCGTCGTACAACTGACGCTTTACCTTTAACGTCAGTTAGGTGACGGGTTAGGTTTAGGGTTAGGTTTAGGTCTGGGGTAGAGTTAGGATCCCATAACCTCATCTACCGACGTTTAAGGGGGCCCTAAAAAGGCGAATATTGACGTATGGTCAAAAGACGTCCCAAGACGTGACGTTTTGGGACGTCTTTTGACCATACGTCAATATAATGAGACCGGGTTGGTACAGGCCCCCTTCGCTATGAGCTTGAGTTAAAGGCTCTACTGCACTTTTGCTCAATAGTGTCGCTATTTCGACTCGAAGTAGATGAGCTACTTCGGTTTTTACCGTGGATTCGACGCGCGCCGTGCAGTGGCGGGGGCATCGCCCGAACTGTAGGGAATAGCTTCTTTTTATAGTGTTTAACACCCATTCGATACCTCTGGAAAATGTGCCCACACGTCTTCATGAATAGCTAGGGGTAGAATGGGATCTCAGCTCTGGTCGTGACATAGTGGCGACACGAGAGCTCTGGTGTGCTGTAACATAGACACTGTGTTTGCAGTGAGTGAGGCGGGGGACACGCCGATCACAGGCAGCTTGGCCGTGCTCGATACTCTTATAGCAGTTTGCTGTGAAAGAGCGAGTGTGTGAAAGTGGGCGTGGGACAGTGGGCATATTTACTGCACCGAAAACACCATCTGCCTGAGCTGACTGTATGTGTGTTGGTCTCGTTTTTTACAGAAATCATGCGACATGCAGTGTGTAGTGTTAGTGGGCACTGGGTCATGGGCACATTCACTACATTTAATAAACAATCGATATGAGTCGATTTTATTTGTACAAGCCCTTTATTGTGGCGGGCTGTGTCTGTTTGAAGAAATGAGCACTGGGTTGTGGGCATTTTTATTACACTAATAAAACCATCGGCAGCGGCTGGGGCACCAGAAAAAAAACTTTATTTTGTGATTTATCTGGGTTGCCGTAAAAACGGCGTTTGTGTGCAGGCAAGCGGGCCGGAATACCGACTTGTTTACTGCAGAATGCACTGGAATAGTCACATTTCCTGGAACTGAACGAGGAAAAAATTTTGCTGAAAATCTGGTCGTGGCGAGACTTGAACACCGTTGTTTTCCTTCGAGGGCTAGGAAGACTTTGAGGCCTCAGGCTTGATTTCGATCTTTGGCCCGGGCCCGCGTGATAAGGGAGCGTCATCACAGTTTAGTGTGTGTCGGCATATGTTTGCAGGCATGCGTGTTATACAACAGGCTCATTCTGCAATGTTGACATTTTCAGCCACTCAAACTAAGAGGAGCTGAAAAATGTTTGAGAAATTGAAATTGGTCCGGCCTCGGCGGGTCTAAAATACACTCTTTTCCTTATTTCACCAGTGACGCATGCCCACAGGGGGCGGGACAGCTTTTTTATAACGTAAAGAAAGCTTGCGGCGGTTCTGATGCTGACCTGTTCCCCTGACGACTCGCGGACAGAAGGGGGGAGGTTCACAGAGCTCGCCCAATCCTCACTGTCCGACGCCAGGATAGATCAGCTGGCCTTCTATACAGATGCAGCTATCTCGTCGTCATTAATGGCGGAAGCAGGAGCGGCGGCCGTTGTTGAGCAACATCGTCAGTGAGCGACTCAAAGTGAAGCTGGTGAAGCTCGCGGGCGAACCGGCGAGCTTTCACGGGCTGGAGAAGGCACGGGGACCCGCTGAGTATGGCGCTTTTACGGTGTGGCACCATAGTGGGCGGGAGTGCAGACTCAGAGAAAAAATGCCAGAAAAATGCCATGTCCTCAGAGTCACCATGGCAATAGCCCGTAATGACGGCAGCCGCCGTCAGCGAGCACGAGAGCTGCATGATCCCTACCCAAGCAGGAAACGCAGGTGAAATGGTCCCCGTGGCTGAGTGCAGCTCAGCACGAGCCACAGGAACGAAGCATCTTTTAAAAGATGCTGCTCTTTTAGGTAAAGAGAGAGAGAGAGTGTGAATCGCAGAGGCGAACACACAGTAATGCAGAGTGTAAAGGATATTTTCAGGAGGCTTTTTCAGACTGCGCTGCTTCTCACTCCGGATCCAGCGATGCATGAGATTTGCTGAAGAGATGAAAAATCAGTGATATCAGCTATATTTATAGGGCTAGGCCACGCCCACTTCGGCGGTGTAGTGTGACGCAATGGGACCGTCACCCATTGGACCATTACCAAAAAGCCTCTCTTGATAGGCTGCTGCAGTTTCCGGAGGACAGCCAATAGGGGCGCTAAGCCACCTTGCCAAGCTGGCACAACGCGTTTAACACTAATTCAAAATTAAGAATAATTTTTGTCTTCAATATCTCGTGGAAAAGAGGTTTTCCCCTAGCATAAGATATTACACAGTATGAGAGAACCTCTCGTAAGAGAACACCAAATGCTCTAAACATGCCTTGGAAACGGATCCAATTCAAAAGATCGGTATAGTGTTCTTTGTACATAACATTAAAACATAACTTTTTGCTATAAAAAGGTGCGAAGTGTACTGTTATTTCTTTCTATATAGAACATTATATAGAAACAAAGTATTGCACTGCCACATGCTTTCCTTATGTTTAACACATGTTCGAATAACTGCCAAAAAAAAAAAAAAAAGATTCTAAATTAACATAACTCTGTGAACACCCACAACACTTTTCCCTGGCAATATTTAACAGAATCCTAAATAATTATTAAACATTCATACCTGACAAAGTCACCATCTTCCCTTCGACATCTTCTTCTGCCATTCCTTCTGCTTTGCGCTTTCATATGTCTTCTGTTCCGTTGCTCCGCCTCCAAGTGAGCAGCTAAGGTATCCGCAAAGATCTAATTTTATGGAGTTTTGTTTCATTCAACAATGTTAAGTTGGCCAATCAAACCCTTATTAAGTAAAGTCAACAGTGCTATATTTCAACGCATTCTCACCCCAAGGCGTCACCTTTGACCATGCTTCAATATTTGACGTTTTAGGCGCCCTTTAGCGTCACTTACATGACGCGATCCCACGGCGTCATCTAACTGACGCTAAAGGAAAGCGTCAGTTAGAGCAGCGGTTCTCAAACTGGGGGCCGTGGCCCCCTGGGGGGCCACTAGATGGCGCAAGGGGGGCCGCAAAGAAATTCTAGAATATGAAATTTTTTTTAAAAAATTATTTTACCTGTATGTAAGTTTTTGTATATTCAAAGACATAAAGCTACAAACAGAACTGTTGTTCCAACATTGTACAAATTCATTTGTTTTTGGTACAATCTAAAATTTGTAAGTAAAATTCTACATTTGAGGATGTTTTCGTTATGAGTTTTCTTTTGGGGGGCCACAAAAGGATTTACCCTACACAAGGGGGCCTCCTCCTGAAAGGGAGAGGACGCGGTTAGGTTTAGGTGTGGGGTGGGGGTAGGGTACACGCGATCCTAGGGCGTCATCTAACTGACGCTAAAGGGCGCCTAAAGCGTCAGATATTGAAGCATGTCCAAATGCTTCCCAAGGCGTCAGTTAAGTGACGCCTTGGGGGTGAGAATGGGCTGTATATTTTGTAGAAATAACATTGTTATCTTGTGTTAATTTAGTTACTTTTATGTTTTATGTACTTTGAACAAGGGTGGGTGTAGTAAAACTAACAATTGCTAAAGTTCATTTAGTCCAAAAACTTTTATTAAATCCAACCTCAGAAAAAAAAGTAATTTGTATTTGTATTCTTATTTATATTGTGCATGTTTGAAAAGGTAGTTATGATAAAAGCAATTGTGAGAGTGCATTAAACGGATTTCATTGACAAGATCACTGCATTCATGTGCTCAACAGACATGTCTGTCATTGGTTACAATGCTCATCGCTGCAACCTTTCATGCAATGGGAGTAGGTCTAATTATACAGCCCATTCTCATCCCCAAGGCATCACCTGACTGACGCCTTGGGAAGCATTTTGACCATGCTTCAATATCTGACGCTTTAGGCACCCTTTAGCATCAGTTAGTTGACGCCCTAGGATCGTATGTGACCCTACCCTACCCCAGACCTAAACCTACCTGTGTCATCTGACTGACGATTTTCCTTTAGCGTCAGTTAGATGACGCCGTAGGATCGCCTAAAGCGTTGAATATTGAAGCATGGTCAAAAGGTGACGCCTTGGGGTAAGAATGCGTTGAATTATAATGCGATAATCAACACATTTCACAAACATCTCAATAGTTGTTATAGTAAAAACATAGAAAAAGTTTCTGAGAGAGTTCCACATGTAATACTAATTTAATATGCAAAGATGATAGCCAATCATAGCAGTGGATGTTTACACTGCAGCCCAACACGCCCCTTCCAACAGTGATGAAAAAATCGTACTAACATTATAAGTGCACCTTAGGAAAAATTTTAAATATATATATATTTTTTTTTAAAATGCAGTTCATGGCCCCTTTAAAACATCTAACTTTTGATCAGTACTTTTTATACAACTGACTCACTGACAGACCTTAAAGAATAATAATGCTAGTTAAAAAAAAAAAATCCACAATCAAGCACTTGGCTCAAAAAACCAAGGGGGAACATGTGTTTGAATGGTCACAATGCTTCTGCTCAAAGCCCATGTCCATGAAGCAGATGATGGACATAAGACGGAACATGTTCTGTGTGCAACATTCCTCTACAAGTCTCTTATTTCAACGACTACTATGAGAAACAACACTGCAGGCTAAGTCATAAAATCCATGCCATACCATGTGACAAATAATATCTAACTTTTATTAAGAAAAGGAAGCCAAGGCCTCTCGCCCTTTATTGATTTTCTACAGACTTCTGTGTGCACCCACAGCTAAGCAATCAAGCCACAGAGGAGAGCATCTCACAGAGTGGGACAGACACTATTAGACTGCCCTCCAACCATCAATATAAGGAGCAAGACTTCCACTCTGAGGTGAGTAGGTGTCAAGACCTAGACAAGACAAATTTGAGGATACATCTGTAACAAGTTTCCAGGGGGTGGGAGGCGTGATCGCAGGAGCGAGTGTGGGAATATCACACTTGCACACATCTTATGTTAACACACTCACCTACCGTACACCTCAAAGAATAAAAATAATATTCCTGACATTATAAAATGTGTTTTTAGAATATACTAGAATGTGTTTTAGAATATATTTAGAATATATATATTTAGAATAGAGATATACAGTATATATTTTTAGAATAGAATATCTATATTTAGAATATAGAATATATTATATATTTAGAATATATAAATGTGTTTTAGAATATATATTTTTAGAATTTAGTGTTATACGCTAAACAGTGTTTAGAGATAAAACTCTTTACATTTGATTATCATGAAAACAAATCTCACAGAACGGTCGACTAGGTACCAATGTTTTATTAGACCAAAGGTCATTTTGCGCCGGAGTTCTCCTTTAATATTACTCAGTACTAAAATGTATAATTACAGTGTAACAAAGGCATGGTAAAATAAAGTGTAACCTAACAGGATAATATTGTCACAAACACACACAGGGGACAGAATATCCAATATCCAGTAGTTTATTATTAGGGTAATCCAAATATCAGCCAGGCAAGGGTCAAAATCCAACAAAGCAGTCCAAAACAAGAAACAAAACAAAAACCAACTTGAAACAGCCCTCTGAAGAATAACGTGACATAAAACAACGACTCCGTACATATACTGAAACAGACAGGGTTATATACACAGGGAATTGTCAATGATAATGGGGTAATGGCTGAGTGCAATGATCAGTGATGAGGAACAGCTGAGTGCAATAATAAGACAAGGATCGTGGGAAATGTAGTTCATGAAGTGAATGACACCGTGGGGAAGTCCATCTGGCGGCCAGGGAGAAGCAGAGAGTCCATCGGGTGGCCAGGGTGAAACAGAGAGTGCATTGGGCACCCAGGGCGAAACAGAGAGTCCATCTGGCGGCCAGGGAGAAACAGAGAGTCCATCGGGGGGCCAGGGCGGTGAAGACCCCTCGAGTGTCCACTGTGGTGAAGACCCCTCGGGTGGCTAGAGCGGAGCAGACCCCTTGGGCGGCCAGGGCAGAGCAGATCCCTCAGGCGGTCAGGATGGAGCAGACCCCTCGAGCAGCCAGGGCGGTGATGCCCTCTCAGGACCAGACACCGGCTTGGGACCAGACACCGGGTCAGGAACAGACACTAGAAGATAAATGGTCAAAAGGACAGACACAAACACAGAAACAAATGCTGTGTCTGGAAAAGACATTGGCTCCAACTCTGGAACAGGCACTGGCTCTGTCTCCGGCTCTGGAACAGGCACTGGCTCTGGCTCTGGAACAGTAGACACTGGCTCTGCCTCCGGCTCTGGAACAGCAGACACTGGTTCTGTCTCCGGCTCCAGAACAGCAGCCACCGGCATGTCCAGGATCCAAGCCAGATGCTCCAGATCGTCCAGCGCAGCTTTGGGGGCCACACGAATGGGCATCTCTTGCTCTATCCCAGACTGGACAGACGGAATGTGAACAGTCTCTGACCAGGCAGACATGATGTGAACACTCTCTGGCTGGGCAGATGGGCCGTGAACAGTCTCTGACTGGGCAGACGGGACGTGAACAGTCTCTGACTGGGCCGACGGGATGTGAACAGTCTCTGACTGGGCAGATGGGACGTGAACAGTCTCTCGCTGGGCAGACGTGACGTGAACAATCTCTCGCTGGGCAGATGGGACGTGAACAGTCTCTGACAGGGTAGACGGGATGTGAACAGTCTCTGACTGGGCAGAAGTGACATGAACAATCTCTCGCTGGGCAGACATGGCGTGAACCGTCTCTCGCTGGGCAGAAAGGACGTGAACAATCTCTCGCTGGGCACACATGACGTGAACAATCTCACGCTGGACAGACGGGACGTGAACAGTCTCTGACTGGGCAGACGGGACGTGAACTATCTCTGACTGGGCAGACGGGATGTGAACAGTCTCTGACTGGGCAGACGGGACCTGTCTCTTCCTTCTTCTCCGGACTCCTGGACTCGGGACCACCGGAACCGGGACCACCAGAACCGGGATCATCTCCTGACTACATCCTCCTCTGTGACCTCCACAGGTCCCGCGAAACTTGACCAACCGGGTCCCCTTAAAAAATTCCCTTCACTCCCGCTCGGTGGCTGGGGAAGAGATATTATAAAACATACCGCTGGATATCTTTTTTTACTGAGTCGTTCTGTCACGCACACACACAGGCTACAGAATATCCAATAGCAGTAGTTAATTATTAGGGTAATCCACATATCGTAGTTAGCCAGTCAAGGGTCAAAATTCAACAAAGCAATCCAAAACAAGAAACAAAACAAAAATCTACTTGAACCAGGAAGAACCCCCGAAGAACAATGTGACATACAACAACGACTCTGTACACATACTGAAACAGACAGGGTTATGTACACAGGGAATTGTCAATGATAATGGGGAAATGGCTGAGTGCAATGATCAGTGATGAGGAACAGCTGAGTGCAATGATAAGACAAGGATCGTGGGAAATGTAGTTCATGAATTGAATGACACCGTGGGGAAGGAGGACATCTAGTGGACACCTGGGGAACACAAACCCAACACTGTGACAAATATAATATTGTCACAAAGCCAGAAAATTTGCTAACATGTGTCTGTGTTTAGAATGAAATAGATGCCACACAATGTTATATAGACAACATATTGCGGGACAACCCAACAGTGTAATAAGAACTCTATTACTAATGAGCTGCCTGGCAGAGGGGAGAGACAGCAGCTCTTCCACGGGCCGTGAGATGACAGCCTGAAAGATATATGCCTCCACTCATCAATATAGACCCAGCACAGACAAGTACTTACTCCCAGCCTAAGTAACTGGCAGAAAAGTTTCAATTCATAGCCCTGTACAACATCAATAAGCTCAGAAACAGTCAAACATGCACACAGGCTATTTTTCATTAATTCATTCATGCAATTTGTGACTAGTTTTTGTCATTGTCATGCCATATTGATGGCCTACATTTAGTTTTAATATTGACATCAGTTTTAGTTATATTCTCATGACCAGACTTACAAAACAAATACTCTAGTCTCAAATGTGCTCTGATTTGCAGCACATATCACACAATGTTTCATTTGCTCACTGTCAGTCCTGAAATGAACAAAAGAGGGCAACTGCCAGCTGCTGATCCATAGATTGAAATGGACAGTG